>NW_018108788.1:16981-23288 GCF_000183805.2 Loa loa | reverse complement strand
GTTCTGTTTTATTTTATTTTATGATATTGAAGAATTTTTAAAAATTTTTAATTGCATTTTCATTTATGATTAAGTTTGTTGATTGTTTTCAATGTTTTTTATTTGATGTAATTAAATGAAATATTTTGCTGACAATTTAATCCTAAATTAATAATAATGGATAATTTTTAATGTAGAAAGATGATTGATCAACAAATAAGCGTAAAAAAAAAAAGTATTGTCATATTTTTGATTGGATTAAATTCAATGATTAAAAGATACCAATCGATAAAATTATTTCCAACTGATATATTCAAATGTTAAGCGATATATGATCATATTATTATCAAAAATAAAAAAAAAACAAAAAAAAAACAGACATTTGATTGATTGATTCGATAGTATATTAGATATGAATGAGACTTCATGATATTTTAATTCGTATTTAAAAATCTGATTATTTCATTAAAAATAATATCCTGTTCCAGTAGTTTAATTCATCAATAAAAACACTTTTCAATGGAAATAATTTTGCTATTCCCATAGAGCAATTTAATTCTAATATTAGCATTTAAATATTGCATGTTAATAATTAAATTTTTAGCTACAAAAAAAATTCAACTATTCTAATTGTAAACAAAACACTACAATCATTTAAATAAATTACAGCCGAGAAGCTTAGGCTTTAGCCTAGCCTAATTGGTTATTTGAATGGAATTTTAGGATGAAAAATTGTTTCTTTGTTTTGTCCTTACTTTTTTTTTCACAATCAATATATCATGTTTACCATTGTGTTTCATAATTTATCAACCAAAAATTATGGCTGTTATTTTGAAATTTGATCATTCTTGTTTAATTTTTTATTTTCATAAAATAACGCATAATTTTGTTCGTTTTATTTCTAAAATTAAAATTAAAAAAATTGGCAAAATTTTGCTTTGTTTTTCGTGAAAGTTTAGTTGAAATCTAAATTTCAACTATATTTCTCTTCGTTTTTTTCCTTTTTTTTTTTTTTTTTTTGCAGAATGAGTTTTAATACAAATTTATTTCATCAAATTAAAGTGAAAGGACGCTCAACAGATGCTTTATTTACTGTCCCCAAGCAATACATCAATCTTTCGTATCTTAGCACTGGTGCTCAAGGAATTGTTGTGTAAGTTTAGTTTTATTATTTAAAAAAGAAAAATTTATTTTAAATTTTAAATTATTATTTCTGATAAATTTTAGAAAAGCATATGATACAGTAGCGCAGGAACAAGTTGCAATCAAAAAAATCATCCATCCATTTCTAACAACAATGACCGCTCGTCGAACATATCGAGAATTTGTCCTGCTCATGACAATGAAACATCCTAATGTTTATTAATTGTTTTCTTTTTTAATTATTCATTTTTCCTACTTTGTCGTTGTTTTTTCCAAAATTTATAAAATAATTACAAGAAAATAAATTTTTAAATTTTTAAAATTGAAAGTTTTCGAAATTTTAATCTTATTTTTAAAAATTATGGTGTAATATGATTGAATTTTGAAAATTAAAAATAAGATTAAAATTGCAAAAAAGTATTGTATTAAACAATGATACTTTAAAGTAATCAATACTGTTATGATATTGAAATTTTAAAAATCTATTTCTTGCCTGTTTTTGTTTTTTTATTTTTTGTTTTTTTTCTTTTTTTTTAATAAATGAATAAATTGCATCATTAATACTACTCAATTTTCATTACGAAAAATTATGAATCATTGCATTTCAATGATTGTTTGCTTGTTTGATGGGTACCATTCAAAATTGTTTACAGGGATTGGTCCAATAATTGAATTCATTTTCAATTAATCAATAATTAATCATGTGACATCTGTAGATGACACATTACTACTATCAGTTATAAACATTATTATCATATAATGAATTGCTGAATAGTTGCAATAATAACTTGAAATTATTGCAGATAATACTACTCAAAAATGCTTTTACGCCACATCAATCATTGGATGATTTTGATGATATTTATGTTGTAATGGAATTAATGAATTATAATTTATCACAAGTGATTAAGCAATTAAAATTGGACAACAAAAATCTTTCATATTTCACATATCAAATGATTGTTGCAATTAAATATATGCATCGTAGTGGAATTATTCATCGGGTATGCTTCAAATTTTACTTTTTTAAATTATAAATTTTAATAAATTTTGTAGAATTTCAAAAAAGGAAACAAAAAAAAAAGAAAAGAAAAACACAACAACGGAACAAATTAATTTAATAACATAACTACATTGCTTATCAATAACAATCAAAGCTAATTATCATTAATTAGCATGGCTAGATTGCTTATCATTAACAATAATTAGAACTGATTATAATTAGTTTGTAACACTATTATTGCTTATCATTGGCAATAATTAGAAGTAATTGTAATGGATTAGCAATAACTACGTTGTTTATCATTAATAATAGTTAGGACTAATTGTAATTAATTAGTATGGCTACATTGCTTATCATTAATGACAATTAGAACTAATTATAGTAAATATTTGAAATTGTAAACCACTGAAACGTATTTATTATAAAAGCAAAAAAGAAAAAAAATTAGAAATGAATTTTAGGATTTGAAGCCAAGTAATATTGTAGTAAATGATAAATGCATCTTGAAAATTCTTGATTTTGGCTTAGCAAGAAAAATTGAAACAGGCGAACGTATGACTGTTTATGTTGTGACACGATACTATCGTGCACCAGAAGTGATCCTTGGCCTTCCATATGATGAAAAAGGTTCCATTTTTGATATCAATAATAACAATTATCAAAATTATCAATGATAATAATAATTTGTTTAATCCTTTATGGTTGCAGAAATTTTGTTGTTAAGTGAATAAATGGATAGATATAATTCAAAGAAAATATTCATATGAAAGATTTTTTTATAGATTAAATTTAACAAAATTTCATTCAAAATTTAGTGAAATGATTGTTTTTTCTGAGAAAACATTTAATTTCAAAAATTTGAAAAACACAATTTAAGCTAAGAAAATGATTACGTAAAAAAAAAAGAAAGATAAAATACGCTATTTTTAGTAGTACAACAAATTATTGCAGTTGATGTTTGGGCAATTGGTTGCATATTAGCCGAAATGATCAATAGGAAAACTTTATTCCCGGGTACCGATCGACTTGATCAATGGAATAAAATTATTGAAATTTTGGGAACACCAAGCCAAGAATTTATTAATAAGTTGTTATTATTATGCGTAATGTCACATTTTTTCAAATTAATGATATAATTTGATAAATTAAAGTATGCTAAAACTTTCCATAAATGTATGGAAAATTTGAAATGATTTGAATAATAACAAATTGATTTGAAAAATTTTTTAAATCATAATTTATTTATGCATAATTTTATTAATAATATATTTTTAGATTAGAACATCATACTAAAAATTATGTTAGAAGTAAAGGACACAATGATCCATTACCATTTGAAAAAATTTTCCCAGATGAATGCTTCATTGGAAGTTATTCGAAAGCACCACAGCTTTGTGGTTTGTTTCTTTTTTTTTTTTGAATATTTTATCTACTTTTTATGGAAGAAAAAAAAAAATTTCCTTCTGTAAAAATTATATATATACAAGTTAATCATATCGTTAAAATCATCTAATTAACATTGTAATTATTTATCGTATTTTTAACATAATGTTAATTACAATATTTCTAAGAGAAATTTGCTCATTTAGAATTTATTCTAATATATCATTTCATAATCAGTCTAACAACTACTTACATTCTTTTTCACCAAATTATAATCATAATTATCATTGATTATCATGATTATGTTTATCATAAAATACTAGTTCAATTCTTCCTTAATAATTTATGCTGATAGAAAAATTTTAATAACAACATAATAAATTTATCATATCGTTTCTTTTTTTTTTTTTTGTCTTTGCAAAATTTTTTACATTAGCGTATTTACGTTATCAAATCTACATCATCATTTTACGCTACCATACCTACGTCATCATTTTACGCTACCACATCTAGATTATCATTTCATGCTACCATATCTACGTCATTATTTCATGTTACCGTATCTACGTCATCATTTTATGCTACCATATTTACAACATTTGTTTCAGATGTGCAAAAAATGTTTACAAAATATGAAAGTTAATGCATACGTAATTTTGGCTTTCATCTACACTGTATTTTAAAAAAGCAATAATTCTTTTAGCTTCCGTGGCACGTGATTTACTATTCAAAATGCTCCAAATTGATCCGGAAAAACGGATAAGTGTTGATGAAGCAGTACGTCATCCTTACGTAAATTTATGGTTTAGAGATGAGGAATGGAATGTATCACTTCCAGAAAATCGATATGATGCAAATTATGACCTCACCGAATTACCAATAAATTCATGGAAAGGTTACAATTAATCAATCTTAAGAATTTTTTATAAAATTAAATTATTAAATGACAAAATTTTCAATTTATTTTCAATTTTTCTATTATATTTATATCAATTTTTTTACAATTTATTAGAATTTTCAATCTTTAATTTTCAATTTTTTCATTGAAATTTTTGGATAGCAAGGGATAATTGAAAAAATAATAACTGAAATGTTTCAATTAATTTATAATAACAAGAAATTTACTTCCACAATTTTTCTATTATCATAGTCGTGGTATGTTAACATACTTAGAAGATTGTTTAGTACATTTTGTAATATGCAAAGGATACTGGTTATGCTTAACAATAATACAAGTCAACTTTTGAAATTTAAAATTATCAAATTTATCGATTAGATATACATTGATAGTAATTTATTGTTTCATTTCAGAACTTTTATTCAAAGAAGTGAAACGTTGTGAGAAAGAACATTCGTTAGAAAATACAAATTCAAACATCACATATCCAACTGATAATTTCAAATGATAAAACAAACAGTGGCAAATTTTAAAATGTTCAATGATCTCAGAATAGTAATTTCCTTAGTGACACTTCTAGAAATTAATTTTTATCCGCTTCCTTCATTAATTACTGCTATTTTTCAAATATTTACAACTATTTTTTTTTTTTTTTATATTAATGTTAATGAATCCTATCGTCGTTATGTTCTAATCAATTATATGTAATTTAAAAGAGTTGCTTCCAAAAATTGTCGCCTTCGATTAATTTTTGTTTCTACTAAACTTTAAATGAATTAAAGATAAAAGTTTTTCTTTTTAATTTTTTCTACATTTTAAATAACTTAAACAAGTTTGTCTGCAAATTTTTGCTAATTTTGAACAATTCCTTCTTAAAGAAAGAAAAAAAAACTTTTATGCATAGAATATAGCAAAAAAAGAAATGGGAATTTATGAAAAAATTAAAAAAAAAAATCTACTCTAACATTTGCTACGCTTAGTATAAAACATTCGATTCAAACGTATTTGTTGAAAATATTCGAAGTACTAGCAAAAAAAAAAAAAAAAGTGGGAAAGAATTCAATCAATAATTAGTTATCAATCTAATTAGTAATTAACAATTAATAATTTAAAAGAAAGGTAATATGTTTTAAAGTTTAAAATTTTACTTTTTTTTTTGTGTATAAAACGTGGAACTAAAACTTATTTACTACGAAATGAATACTTGCAATTTGATAAATAATATTTTTACTGTATGCAACCAATGCAATTTTCTTTAATTTAGTTGTTTTAAAATTTTAAAATTCTCAATCAATGGTTGAATTAATATTCATTAATTAAATTTCGTTTCTTTTTTTCCATCATACATCTTCAATCATATACATATATATATCAAATTTGGTGATACAAAATACATCTATTTGCATACAAGTTAAGATTGTTTCAATCATTACTTTGTTTCCAGTTATTTTAAATTATATTTCGTATTGTTTAAAATGTAAATTGCATTTTAATTATAATTTGATAACATCACTATTAAATGGAAATGGAAAATCTATGGAAAAGTTCTCAAATTTTGCAAAACAAAAAAAGGAAAGAAAGAATTTGAAAAGAATCAAATTTAATATTTATCATCTATTGCATCTTTTTAAATGCTAATAACATTATTTGAGCTTAATACTTTCAGCATTTATGCTTTTTTGAAGAGATATTTTAGGACTGTTCATTATTACTTCAAAATATAAGTCTTCGAAATGCTTCATTTCTTTCTCATAATGGAATAAATTGCTGTATAATTTATTAATAAATACATTTAATCAATGTTTTGTTTTAAAACATTTCAAATTTTCAAAAAAAAAAAAAAAAATCTGAGTTAGCTGTAAATGTTTTCAGAATTTTTTGTTTACAAATTTCAAAGAGAA
>NW_018108788.1:0-16629 GCF_000183805.2 Loa loa | reverse complement strand
GAAAATAAAGTTTTAGCTATAAAATGAAAAACTTTATAGTTTAAGTTTTTTTTTCAGTAGGAATTTTATTTTATTTTTATTTTTTATTTTTGGAAATTATCCTAAGAAACAAAAAGAATCATTGGGAGTGTGAAACTGATGAACAATAATAATTTCCTGGTAATTCTCAAATTTTTAATTGATATTAATTTAAACGCGAGCAAAAGAAAGCAAAAACCTGCTATTTTTAATAAAAATGGGCAAAAATAAAAATAAGAATTTAAGAGAATGAAAGAAGAAAAGGATGGGATAGTTTTTAAATAATTGAGATCAACGAGAAATGTATAAATTGATTAAATAGTCAGAGTAAACGATTAATGATAAATTTGAGAAGAAAAGATGAAATGAACAAGACGAATTAGTAGAAAAAACAAGTATTTATTAAGAAAATTAGTGACAAGGTAGTGCCAGTAACGGAGTTCCGGATACGGTATTCAATCAGTACATCTCTCATTATCAGACGTCGTATTCATCACTTCCATATGTCATTTTCAACAATTCTTCTTATCCTCTCAATTCTAATTGCTTCAGAAGCACATCCACGTTAGTTCATTTTCATATCACTTAGGTATAGGTTTTGACCTTTTTTTTTTTTCTTTTTTGGAGATTAAAGGCCATAAGAGACAACGAAAAAATCGAGCAAACCCAATTATCCGATGATTATGTTTGATTTTTTGTTCGTTCAGCTATATTTTACTTTTACCTAAATATGGCTTGGTTTTTTTTTTTTTTTTTTTGCGAAAAAAAAAACCATCATCTTGATTCTAATTTTTTTTTTCTTCATTATTGAATTAATTCTTATACAGAATTTCGCAAATTGGTATGCATAACGAAAGATCTATCCAGAAAAAATGGCAAAGAAGCATCAAAATGTCATTTAGTGTTGAAAGATACGGAATATGAAGAACCAGGTCGAGCAGCACCGAAAGAAGCTGGATGTTTTACGGTATGACATTTTGCAAAAATCTTGTTCTATCATACTTTTTTGATCAAAAAATTTCACGAAATTTTGGATAACAATAAATGATTGTTCAAATTAAAGGAAAAATACAACGCAACAATCAGCCGTGTTTTTTGCGATATTTTCTGTCCCAATGCCCATACGGTACGTTATAGTTTATGAAATCTACAATCTCTTTTTTTTTTTTCTCACTCTCTCTGTTTTTTTCTCAAATTAAAGCCCATGATTTCTTCGCTTTTTTGAAAGAAATAACGCTTTTGAATTTGGAAATCATGTGTCGAAATAAAAATAAACAGGTCTTTTACAGGTCTTTCATTCAGCATTCGAACTATTTCATCCTTCTTGTTTTCAGTACCATAATTATCAATTGGTGGAGCGTGGAAACGACTGGTAATATTTTGTTTCTTTAAGAACTGAATATATCCTTGTATTATCTTCCTACGACTATTACAGATGTTTACAGGTATATATGGAGGTCTGATCGGTGCTTGAATTCAACGGCGACATTTTATTTCGGATGCAAATTCAACGAACCCTTCCGCAAGAAGTACCCAAAGGATGGCGAAATTTTTAAAATTTTACAGGGCCGACGAAAAACTTAGTTCAAATTCAAAATATACGCCCTGTTGAATGTAACATATAGAATTGTACTAACAGAATTCGCATGGTGATCATAATGCTATGTATTTTGTGGAAGTTGGCGATGAGAAATAAAGCTGAAGTCAAATTTTTCTCTATATGATAAACCCATAAAAAAATAAACCACAAAATAAATCTGTCTAGAATCCATAATCTATGTTTGAATAAGCCATTAGTATGTTAAGAGCATTTGGAGACAAGTAATATGTCATGTTGCCTATGACATTTTAGTATCGTTGCCCAGACATTGAAAAGTTACTTTTTTGTGTGTTATAAACAGCCATAGAAACAGCCAATAAGAAGGCTCATATAATTCCTAGAATCTTTTGGCCGTTATCTCATGGTGCTGCGATCGCATATGAAAACATCAACTTACCAAAAAATCCATTGAACCAGCTATCAAATCAATATCTCATCTGCAAATAGGGTTTTCGGTGCTAGTTGAGTAACCAAGACGGAATAAACTGCAACTTTTGAAATGCTGATTTAAAATTTGCCGCTTGTTTTGTAGGGAAGTGGACGAATTTTTTTGGAACTTTTATCCAGATATAAATGAATCAAATTATGTTCACCTAAAAATAGATCGAATCGATCAATAAAAAATGGCGAGAACTTCCAACCACTGGATCTACAACCAAAACAAAATCAGAACATTTTCCAGCAAACATAATTTGTACAACGAAGCTTTGTGAAGAAAACATAATGACTGGTTAAGGAAACTTACGACACTGACACTAAACTCTGAAGAATTTTCTAAACGAATAACCAAAAATTTCAACAATATATACAGCGATACATACATCACTGTCACTCGTTGAACACTAGATGAATCTAAAATTTGGATTATATTTGGTCGGAATAAAAAGATGCCCAACTATTTGATGCCCTATTAACTGCAACGAATGACCTTTAGAAATTTATTCAATATATTTTATGTCTGCTATTTAATCCTTAACTTCTCCTAATCACCTTCGGAAGGCTAGTACTTTGTATCTTCTGTATGGAAAGGTATTTATAAGCATTGAATGAATTGAACGTCTGGAGAGTACTGGCATTTTGATATTAAAGATTATGTATAAGAAAGTGAAGTTAATAGAAAAGGAAACACATTTTCGTACATCTTTCAATTCCTAAGTATTAAAATATCGAAAAACAGATGCAGTATACTCACCCAAAACAATAACATTACCATAACTAAATGAAAGGACTACAACAAATCCACCAAACCAGTCGAATAATAATTTTCTAGGCTAGATAAAAGAAGCCTAATTAATTACAATTGCTGCAGGAAATAAAAAACTAAAATAAAAACATCCAAGCACTTTGTTTCTCATTCTTAAATAGTGAATTCTAAAATGAAAGACTAATGAAATACCACATAAATTGACATAATTCATTAATGCCTAATGAATGACGGCCAGCTTCGGGAAAAGAAATTTAGACGTTGTGAATATAAAATAAGGTGCAAGAAATTGAAAGAAACTTTAAGAATTAATCCAAGATTTTTTGAGAACGCAAACATTCAGAAATACATGTGAAGCGTGAATTTCAGAGATATGAACAAAAATTAATCATAAAAAAAATAAGAACGTGAGAATAATTTAAATCGAATGAGGAACGGCCATCCTGAAATTCCCTGACATCATCCACACGATGAAAGCAGTTACAGATAACCAAAAAAGCGTGGAACAAATCAAAATTTACTCACCAAATCCTACGAAGACTTGCTAGAACCAGCTTGATCAGCATCATTCTGCCCTTTCGATGATTTCTTCTTTAACGAATTCATAAATTCCTGTTGCGAAAGTGCCATTACCTGTGCCAACAATGCATTTTCTTCCGCATCCGATCCTGCTGCATGAAACCATTCGTTAGCACCTGTTAAACGAATATTTCAAAACTCCAAATTTATTTAAATACAAAATAAAAATGTTACGAAATCCTGGGCAAAATCTTCCTCTCTGTATTTTTATCTGTTAAGCCGCAGATGAAAAATGCATAAAGGAAGTTCAGTATCTTTTGAAAATTCAAGATTGATAGCAATCAGTGCACAATGTGCACACTGTTACAATAATCATGTGAATTTTGGTGCACAGTTCCGGATATAACTGAAATGTTAATTCATATCGGTATAGAGATTTTAGGTCCCCTATTCCTGGTAATTACCACACACCACACATGTCGCACCAATCATATATTTCCTGTACATGCACTTGAATGGTAATAAAAATAACTAATCAAGATCCTCTAATCAATCACCTAGAATTGATTCAAAAGAAGATACCTATTGCACCATCACTGCCTTCCTGAAGCCGAATATTTGCATATGAGCAACCCGGTTCCGAAACCGCAAATGCTGTTCCTTTCATTTCAGTGTTTTCGGTTTTACTAATACTTCTCAAATAATCCAAATAAGATTGTCGAGCTATCTGAAATAAAACTGTAAAATGATTAAGTTCAGTAAAAATACTACCGAAAAAAAAGGATGCATGAAAATAGGCCATCGTTGACTTCTTAAAAGACGTTCAGGACTTCGTCAAACTCGGCAAATTATTTCGACTTATCATACTACAATTTTGTGAATCAACATGAAAGGCAGAAATAACGGGAATTTCAACAGTCACCTGTTCGCTAATATCTTGTTCTGTACGCTCAAAATCAGTCATTTTAATTTTATCATGCAGCATGGCGTCTTCGATCATTTGAACTTCTGATTTCTGCAACGCTTCTTGCAAAAGGCTTCTGTCCGCTGCTCCAGGTGAATAATCAGGCAATCCCAAACCAACTCCAACTGTCGCTTTAGTTGGATCAATAACTGAAATTCAGCTAAATGCATCTCATTCTGGAATGAAGCTTAAAAACAATAATTTAAATAGCAAAAAAGTGGCTGCATATCCGAAAGAACTCGCATTTTTTTTCAATGGTACTGTTTGTTTCAGTTTTTGACCAAACCAACTGAAATTAACGAAATTAATATCCATAAAACAAGACTTAAACTATAGTAACAGAACCATGTATTTTTGGTGGTTAATACAAAACCATGTATTTTTGATGGTTAATACAAGTCATCACTAACCCGAATTATAGTGAATTGCACCATGATATGAAAGACGAATGGGTGGGTTCGGTTCTGCAGACGGGGAGGCATCTAGGCGGGAGCTGGAGATATTTCGGGGCTCTGAAAATAGACATTAATACTGTGAAGAGAAGAAAGTACATAAGATTCTATCAGTAAATGAAAAAAACACACCAGTACAATACTCATAAATTTCGATTGGGCGTGAAAATATTTCCGAAATCGCTTGTAGTTCGACATGATTCCCATGAGCATCGCGACGTCGCTTCCGTGCAATGTAATCATGAAAATCTTCCGTCACGAACTGTGAGAAATGATCACTATTCTTCTCCTGAAAGTTTTCCGAAAGTTTTAAACAAACTTTGGACAACTAAGTGGGGAAAGGAAGTTTGGTTCAGGAGAGTTGACTTAAAAACCAAGCAGTAAAGAGTTCCCAAATACACTAGATAAATTAAAGAACGATCACAAATCTTTCTAAGCTGAACACTTCAAATAAGATGAGGGTATAAAAACATATGGATTACAATGAAGCATGAAAAGACATATTTCATATATTTATAAAGTTCCAAAGAAAAACACTGCTCCTTACTGACTATGCAAGGTCAGGGATCTACATCACGAGAACTATAAACTTAAAAGACTAGATGACTAATTTCAGTTTATGATATTTTTGGATAATGATAAGAAAGACAAACTAAAGCATTCAAAAACTATGTGGTGTAGATACAACTAACCATATAATCCATACAAAGCCGCCTCACATCGTCATGCATTTCTTCATCACCATATATCTGATCAGCTGAAAAAACAGAGTTGAACAAACCAAGAACGTGAATCTTAAATTTGGAAAGAAAACTAAGGCACTTGTGAAGAAAATTTAGCGGCAAGATGTGCACATGTTTATTTTAAAAGTGATGTCATATTCCTTTAAAATATAGAGGATTGTTCTCTTCAAGGAACAACGCATTTTTGAATTAGAAGTTTTAGCTATCATCAGCGATGAAAGAGATGTGCAAAGAAGCACAGAAAATGAGCTATGCTTATCATTATTTATGACTCCAGAATTTGTTTTGAATTTACTCCTCCTAAAAAATTTGTTTTTAATAATGAAAAGCAAAACAAAGATATGGCATGAAGAAAGACATCTTAGGATTCTATGCTCACCAACAGCACGGAAGAGACATGCTCCATCACCACGAACAGGCTTAATCACAAGGCCTCGTACGCAACGCAAACGCTCTTCAAACCAAGCTTCGAGCTGAAATAATATAACAGTAGAGAGATTCATTAACCTGAACCACTTTGCTCAGACTTTTCTTAAAGGAAAAAAAAGATGGTTTTCTTTAACAATCCATCACCTCCATTCTCTGCCTACCACTACAGAAGAATCCTAGGTTAGTTCATGAAGACTTTGATGAACACAGAGGAAACATGAGACATACATTATCATCTTTGAAACCGGAACCATCCTCATCATCAGAATTGATAGCTGGAACACCTGTAAGGATAAAAACAGTAGGAAAAAACAAAAAGCCGCAAAAAAAATTCAATAATTTTTCAAGGACGAAATAAAACTAAAACCAAAACTTTGTAATGAAGTGACATTCCAGCTACCTGGATTTTCTTCCGGAGTGCTTTGTCTTGGTTGCTTATTAGTTTCCGGTGGAGAGGGACCCAAAGAATGATTAGTTTTACTAGACACAGTCCTGAAATATGTTGATTTTCGTTATATCAGCTGCACCCCTCCATACATCATCGCAGTATTTTTATTTTCAGTGACTTTTACGAGTTACAGAAACTGAAGAAAAGAGAAGTTTTATTCATTCATAGTTGAAATCTATTGATATAAAATATTCATTTCATCAAGTCTAACTCTCTGTATCCAGAAACGTTCTCTTCAGGAAACGAAAGACCCTGGCTCTGTGCAATGGTTATACCAGAATGTCTTCAAGAAGAAACCGTCTGCGCCATATATTTCGAATGAAAGACATGAGAAGTGAATAACCTCGGAAGTGGTGAACTTTTGGAGCTAGCGATGGGAGTATTAGTTTTCCTTTTTTCCTCGTTGCTGTTGTTCGCATTTGAATGCCTAAGTGAATGCATTGCAGAAGTCCGATTGCTGAAAATCACTTCAAGATTCAGAAATATTCGGAAACCTTTTCTATACCGAATAACAAAATCTATCACAACACAGTAAACCCATCTAGTCTGTCCAAAAAATAATCGTTTTGAATAAGCAAATGTAAACACCGGGAGGCAAGATGCTAGGAATAATTAGGAAGCCTTACTCATAGCCTTCAACGAGGATATAAGGCTGGGTATTGAAAAACCTCTGCAATGTGATATAAAAATCACGTTCTTTCTACATTTTCTCTAGCTCCGAACAACGCAAATGCTTTATAAAGTATCTTGAGAATATACCTAATTAATTTGCATGAAAATTCATGTTTTTCTGCAGAATAAAAAAAAAGATGCTACGGATTTTGAATGAGAAGACTAACCCTGCTTGCTGCGAACCATGTCGCTCGGTACTTTTTGTCAGTTTCTTCGGTTTGTTAGGTAGTATCGTCATGATTAGTACAGCCCAAAGTAATCAACAATATATAATCTATAAAAATGTAACGTTATTGATACCAATACATGAAAGACATTCTTGCGCAACACGCACTTTCAAATAAGTCTGAATTCCATCTTGAGATTTAATTCGCCCGGAATTGTCAGAGTTCCTAACAACAGCTGCCCTTCATTGTTACATTTCACTAACATAGAGATGAACCCATTCCACTTCCCAATCATCATTACACCACTATCGATCTGACCGCAATTTTCATTCTGTGGTGTTGAACCTGTTTCGATAAGTGCTGCTCATGTTCCAGTGCTCGTTTGCTAGCCGAGATTTTGAAATATGGTGGCAAACCAATGTCAACAAGCAATTTGACAAAGATGGAGTGTGTCCAAACATATCTCTGAAACCGTAAAATTATAATTACATGAGAACTGTTCATTGGTCCTTTACGACCTTTTAGTTTCCAAAATTCCTGCAAGCCATCATTTACAAACATCCAGAAACAACTAGTAATAGTAAAGGCAATGCCTTAGACTATGAAATCTAATTGGATATCAAAACTTCTGCAACAAAATCCATAATTTTATCGAATTTGATGCACACCAATAAAAGATTCATATAGCATGGAATACCATTTGTTCCAAAAAAATGTTAATCGGTTCAAACTTGAAGAAATCTGCAAAATTCAAACTTTACAGGTAGGCCCCCACCTTTCACAGCTTCCCAAATATTATGAAAACCTGAATTCCTGTCCTAAAGAAAAGAAAATACAACGGCAATATAGTGGTATAGAACGATCATTAACATTATAAAGACAACTGTAAGAAATATTCATACTGAAACCAGAATGTTCAATAGTAAATAAACTCCATAATGTTGAATTTCCACGAGAACTCTTTAATTTCAAATCACTAGGCCAGTACTTCTTAGTCATCCATGGAAACATTAGAAGTTGAGCGCAGTTCCAAAAAATCATTCAGAATGCAAGCAAAAGACAATATTGGATTCGGGGAACCACTCTGTCGAACATATATACAAGGCTGTACATATGTAAATTACAAAATCGCAGAGAATGCATATACATCGCAACATATTGTATTCTCTCGATCAGAAATTTGGGTGAAAACACTAACAGATATTAGGTATACCGTTGTCGTGGCTCTCTTCCATCGTCAACAGGATTATCGATGCCTTCACTCATCTCGATCAGCGCTCTTTCTAGAATAACTTTAGATTCCTTGTACTTTTGAGGCTCATTCATTGCATACTCGTACATCCAACCAAGTTTTGTCTGAAAAATATGCAAATGACCTTTTCAGCGTGATTCTTTTGAACTCAATTTCTTTTTTTAAAATGTGATTTTGTGCAGTTTTACTGTATTATATGCAAATTCTTGTAACAGAGAGGCAATCATTGTACCCATACCGTATTCTGTCCTACCTTACCTTGTACTTCTATTTCACTTATTTAATACTTCTCTTATATTGCTACTACTTCGCATCCAGCTGTGTTTTATCTCATACTTCCAAAGATACCGGAAAAAAATCAACATTGTTTCACTGGTACACTTGCAAATTTCTACTAAATCTTCTTAGAAAAAAAATGCGGAATTTGATGTGGTAGCAATTTTTCTGTCAGTACACCATAAATAAATCCTTCTAGAAGTCAATACTTCCTCGATTTTCGGACATTCTTCCCAGTCTTCCAATTCTATTCCCTAATATTCCATAATGTACAAAACCCCTTGAACAAAGCATATGAGCCATCATACCTTACACCGCTTACAAATGACGTCTCGAACAATGTGTCGACCGGTAATCATCGTTCGCAACTGCATCTCCGAATATTCAATGTTGACGACACGGTCAAAAAGAAAAGCTGGGCCCGTTGATCCTGAAAAGCCCCTAAATTATAAAATAAAAGACTACTCTACTAGTCCACAACTTGGAATTTAAACAAAAAAAACCTTCACTACATTTATGAACAATACACAGGCATATCTTAATTTTTCTACACTAGCTACAAGACAACCCTGTGACAGATAACCTTATCGCTGATCGATGACGATTAAAGCAACGTTCACGTACTACTTCGTACTTCATGCTAAGATTATGGGGTACTCCATGTTCAACTTTTTACCAGTGAAATGTTTCGAGATCAGTTCATCCTCATTTGTCAGAAAAGCTTTACAGCTATCACACGAAAAAATTCGACGACCACCCAGATGTTCCAGGAAATAACGACCCATCCTAGTATCTATCGTATGATTATTGTTAATCCACGAATTTCGACCAATCCACTCCGAAATACACCATAAGATTTCTTGCTAAAAGAAAAAAAGAAGAAACCGAACATTAAACAGACATTACATCTGGCAAAACCCATGCAAATTGGAAAGAAATGAAAGAGTAGAAGTGTTTTTATCCATTAATTGATGGAAATAATTATCCTAAAGTTATTCGTCTTATTTCCGAAGGAATTTGAATGAGGAGAAAGATTGTTTCTTTGAAATTTAAAGCCCCAATTTGTGATGTATCCTACAATCTTGCCAAACATATGCTTACTATGTATGAACCTAGGAAAACCACGACGAAAATAGCAATCTTACAGAAATATCACAAGTGAAATTCTCTTAATATCTGCTGCCTTATTTTGGCAACATCTTTAAGTTTTCCATCAGTCTCTAATATTTCTTCTCATTCCACACTGCTTTCCTACTTTCAAACATGATAACAATGGGACAGTATGATACTCAGAAATTATTCCATCATCTTGAAAGTCATAATACTTCCTGCTTTCCTCTCATTCTTCCGAGTTTTTCCCCATTTATAAACTCTGCATCTGCTATTTCTCGACCTTGTCCATATCCCCGTATACTGCGTCAGTAATAATATCAACTAAGCGTCTGACAAAACCACTACGCACGGGTCGCCCAACAACTTCAATAGCAACTAGTCAATAATTGGAAAAGAATTTTAACGGCCAATTTTGTGGCCCGTTGTTTTCAAACTACTTGAAGATGAAGGTGTTCAAGTTCGCGGTGTGGTGTTCGGTCGTTCTGAGTTTACTTGATGTTTGTGGTTGTTTGGTACTCATTGCTATTACAGGCTATGTTGGAATCTGTTTGGTCGATCGGCATACAGCTACGTTCACGTACGTTAACCATAAGTAACTTAATAAGAACGTTGTATTCCACTGGGATAGAACATGCGGAGAAGATGAAAGAGGTTGCGCTTTCTGTTTAGTTTAATTAAAGCTTTTGTGTGATAGAGTCACATATTTTTATTGATTTCAGTCAAAGTTTTGTCTGATATGAATAAAATTTCTGCTTAATTAAAAAAAAAGGCTAAATATTGGGAAAAATGGAATTTGAAATTAGCACCAAATACTTAATATGCATTGATTCAAAAGTAGAGTAGGCTCCTCGGTTCCAAGTAAATGAATAAAATGGCTGATTATCACGGCAGTGCTGTTGCTATTTAAAGGGAAATTTGAACGATATTGGAATATCTTCAAAATTTATTATGCTGCGGCATTCATATTCTAAGATATTGAAAAGCTTTGTATTTTTCATTTTGCAATTGCAGTAATGACACCAGGTGGCGAAGATGTCATTTAAAAAGATAGGATGAGGATGTTATAAGCTTGTAAAATAAGCATAATTTTTCTCGAGCAAACGATTAAATAAGGAAATATCCTGAAGTTGTTCTTCTGTTCCCTGAAAGAATTTCAGAATTAAGTTATTTGATCAGAATTCTCAAGAAAATTATTTCTGGACGACTGGATCTAAAAAGATCCAACCGTCAACAAGCTAAAGGTCTCTTCTGTCGCACTAATATAAATCATTCTTTATTCGAATTTTGTTTTAGATTGGAATGAAGAAGAAAGTGAATCCGGAGGAATACAAATGTTCCGATTATTTTAACTTCCAAAAATATTCTTACTGTGATATAGAGGTATCAGTTTTGTTCCTGTAGGTTATAGTGCATGATGATTGGATAGTCATAACTGTTCGGATACTCATTGTAATCACTATCCTGGTAATGGTACAGCTGCATGCTGAGCTTTGTCGAGAATTTGTTTTCTAGAGTTACTTTGCTAGCTGTCACTTATTCTATTCTTTCTGGTGTCAGAAGACGTAATAAGTAAGAGTAAGGTGATGCCAGCCAGCTAAAGTTTTTGAAAAGTTCTATTCGAAGGCGGAATGAATTTTTGCAAAAACTGCCGTAATGGAGGTTATACTAGTGAGTGTTGCCTTCATTATTTTCGCAGCGTATGCGATGACTAAACAGCCTACTTGGCGCAGGGGTTATACAGAACAATTTAGTGGTTCAGCTTTTGACCTGATTGATGTAATGTGCAAAATAATTTTTAGGCAGAAGTGATATCAAAGCGAATGCCTCAGCCATCAAATAAGAAGCCTGACGAAGAGAGAAAAGCAAAACCGTAGGATCTGATGTAGCTTTTTTTCCCTGATGTATATTGGACTGTTTGCGTGTTTTTTTTTTTTTCCGCAGGAGTAAATAGTGATTTTTAGCTGAATTGTTTTACAAGATATTTGAAAAATCTTTCCCAGTCTAAAATTAGGGGGAGCAAATTGATTGACATATATCAGTAAAACAGTTCCAGTGTTTAGCTCACATTAACTTTGTTTAACCCGCATGGAATTTATATTTTCAAGTGCTGACACCAAGACTTAGTAGCTTTATATCTGTCGCTATGGATACAAAAAACTGATCTTCTAGATTCCATGGGAAATGGGATACGTTTTACTTATAGACTTTTAACTTTTTCCTCATTTTTTCAAATTTTCTCCTCACCATAATATGTTATTATCTTTTAAAGTTAAAACACAAACATTTGGCAGTCTCTCATTAGTGCCTGTAAGTGTAATCGATATCTTGCAAGCCTCTGAGATTCTTTTTCAACAGCAGTTATTTGGTAAAGGAAGAAGAGGACAACATGAAATCCTACCTTGATACATGCTTTTACTGCCTGCAAAACTGAAAAATATGTTGAGATCATCGAAAAATGGCGGGTCGCATCCCTCGAAGCTTCAATTAATTTCGCGATGCAGTTCTGCGTAATTATCACTTAAAACATCGGTTGAAACTTCATCCTTCGCTTGTCATTTTGCAAGCATTTCTTAAATCCTCTCCAAAATTTTAATTTTTCAGTAAATTTTGTGAATGACATTGATGAAAACAGCTGGACACTTCGGGAAATTTCAATTCAATTTCTGACTATACTTTATGCGTGTCACAGTGATGAGATACGCATTTACACTTGACAATTATTGATTTCTGAGATGGCTAGATTATGTGGTCATTCAGTCTGGATCACATATGTCATCATATCGCTTTTTGGCTATAACAATCGTGCATTTCATACTTCGACAATCAGCAAATGTTTAAGGATCAATCAGATATCTTCATTTTCTTGATTCTTATTATTCCTGTAACCATACATATCATTGTTTATCTTCACTACTATTTACCGAGACATTTAGTATGTGCGTGTATGCGTGTGTATGTGTGTGCATGTGTGTGTATGTGTGCGTGCGCGTGTGCGTGCGTGTGTGTGTGTGTGTGTGTTTGTATGTGTGTGCGCATATCTGTATATGTGCGGATGTGTGTAACTCATATCTTACTTTTTTTTACTGAGAAAATTCTCATACTTTGAAGGAATAGATTCTTTTTGCACATCCACCACTGCAATGCAAAATTTTGCTCGCATTTTCAGTTCAATTTAAAAGTTGCACTCATTTAAGCAATTCAAGAATGGAATAATTAAACTAATTGAAATATAGAGGGGTTTGCAAAGACTTTTCAATGTGTAATTAAATGATTGTTTTCGATGTAAAACTTTACGGCAACATTAAATTAGATAGGAAATTGGAAAGTTTTTATATTTTGCCGATTTTACTTTGCAATTTATCTTCCATATTTTAGTGAAATTTAAAGTCTATTACCAGTGAATAATCAGTTGAAGATAATTTATTCATGATATAAACACTTCAAGACAAAAAAAAAAGAAATACTACTGTAACGTTCTGATGCAAAGTATGTATAAGCCGCTTACTTATTTATATATTGTCCCAACACACTTAAGGAACAAAAAACCAAAGAAAGTATCAAGTTTTTACCTGAAATTTGGAATGAAATAATAATTCTGGAAAAGTGGGTTTAAAGAATGGGAAAATATTCAAATTTTCAGATTTAAAATGATGGTATTATTTTAAACTTTTCATAAATTTGTCATCAATAACTTGTACGCAATGAAATTAACAGTAGTTTCATTATTTCAATTACTGCTGATCATTCATTCAAAGGTTTGAACTTGTCATGTTTTAAAATGTCACAACTTTTTTTTTCGCTTTTTAGTATTTAATTTAATTTGCAATCCTCCCCATTAATTACTTCAAGATATGTAACAGCACTTAAATTCATCAGGTGGATTTTTTTTCTCTTCCTATTTACTCGGTAAATTTTGAAAGCCAATTTTTTCTCTTTTTTATGTTTACAGTACTTAAATTATGCACTATAAACTTAAGTATAAATACTATAAACTTAAGTATAGTACTTAAGCTTTTTCATTTACCTACTGAATGTTTTATCCTGAATACACTTACATTGTTGACAAAATGTTGATACAAAAGAAAAATGAATTCCTTGATTCGATCTGATATGTTCCAAATTATAAATATTGGAAAGAAAAAACAAACATTACTAACCTATAGGAAAATTGGTAGGTGTTAGAAATTTTCAATAAATATGCCGAAATTGCGACAAGCAAGTTCAGTTGGATAGTATGCAAGAAATGCAAAATATTTGATACATGAAATTAAATTCATTGATCGAAAGCGTATATCAGATCATAATGAGTTACTATTAAATGTTGCTTCATTTAATGAGAAGTCACACATTTTGTGTGAAAGAACAAAAAAAAAAAAAAGAAAACGGAAAATACGTTGCGTAATGTTACGTAGAAATTTTTGTCTCTCCGTAAGTTTCTTTGCGTAAACTTTTCCGCTTAAATGTTAATCTCAAAAGTACATTTAAATTTTTGCTGCCTTTTAATACAACATTTATGATGGACAAAGCTACAATAATATTTTTGTCCCCTTTGAAATTAAAATATACATCCTCTCTCCAATATTTCCTTTTTTTGGACTAAATTATTTATTATTATTGGGGATCTTTCCTTCTGAGCTAAACTATGCTTGCTAATGAGCATTTCAGATTTTAGATTTCAGCATTCAATTATTAAACACTTTTTACCCATTTCTCTGGAAAACCGACGGAAGCAATGATAAGGGTCATCTTTCCTTTGTCTCTTTCCTTTCAACAATATCATTTATCATTTGTCATACAGTCGAAATGGTTTAAAAATTAAAAAAAATAAAGCAAACCTCTTCTAGGACAATCAAGATTTGTTGGAAATGATGATCGGATATATGGAATCGGGAAAATTATCTGCGACAACATGATACAGCAATAGAACGTTTGGCATTCACCGCGTGCCTTAGTACTTAAACATAACAAACCAAGGTCACCGGTGAAAGCGAGACGTCCTTTGCAAGGAATTACGACATTTTCAATCCACCGATTGAATGGAATGGAAGCATTACCACAATCTTTTTCGTGATATAAGTTATAAGGATTTGTCATGCAAACGACCAGAAAGGTTACGGATATTTTGAGGGGTAGCATTATCCGAGGAATAATAGATAAACCAATTCAAGAGTCATCTCAGATATCTCGGACATGTCGGTGCTACTGTCACCTTCGAAACTGTCCATATAAGTAAAAAGGAAGGAATATTGAGAGCATCTGCGTTGACCTTTGACCCTCCACCTTCCCTCTATTTCTTACCTATTGGGGGGAAAGGGATTGAACAAATACTCTTCAGTGGAGCATATGGATTTGTCGGCCTATTTCAGCGGGTAAACTACACAAACATACATACACACACATACACACACATATATACACATACACACATACACATACACACATACACATACACACATACACATACACACATACATACACATACACATTTGCTCCAATTTGCCAACCCTGTCCAACAAACGGATCTATGGTATCATAACAACTAGGTTAAAATCAACATATTATATACATTTTGGGTATTATTTCCATCCACATAACTTATGCAATTTATACTTGGTATCTGACATAGAACTAATTCAAAATTTCTATTCATAAATTTTAAAACATTTTAAAAGCGAAGGTATACGCTAAAATTATTGTGTGAAAGGAGTAAACAGGTAATGAGAGATATCTACGCGTTTTTAACTTTTCCTGTTGAATTCCATCTATAATGAAATCGACCCAGGAAGGAACATTATCGAAAATCATTTCCCTAAAAACATTTAAGAAAAAAAAGAAAAATTGAACAAAAAATCACCGAGAGGGAAAAATATAAGTTAAAACAGTTATCATTCCTCGCTATTTGAATGAAATTTATTCAAAAACATCCTGAATTCCTGATTCTATTTCCATCGATTAAATTAATGGCAAAAATTGGTAACCTGATATATAGTACTAAAATCTTACCGTTTAAATATTGTTTCCTATTAAATAAACCTTTGTTTCATTATCTTGCACAACCCTTTCCCAAATAAACCTCACTGATTCAATTTAATTTAATCTCTCAATATTTCACACGTCTAGGACTGGAGAACATTGGTCAATTATCAAGCAAGACTTCAAGTGCACACCAAATAGACCAATTACGGTCACCGTATCCAGTATTCTTATTGGTCCATTCTAGCATATCTTTATTACTTTTATCCTTTCCACTACTTTTTTAACTGAATAACTCTTACCAAAAGCTTCTGTTCAAAATCTACCTTCTATCGTAGCATTTGCAAATCTGATCCAGGACTACCCCGTTACCAGTATGTAAGATTTCTAAGGAAAGAGATATGGAAACAACAGGAAGAAAACGGAAATAACTTGCAGCTGAGCTTTATCCTACTACACAACAAACTTCAGTGTAAACGGTAAAAAGTCAGAAGGTCGGGGATAAACTAAAATTTCCCAAATTTGTTCATTTTTTTTTTCTTAACGAAATATATGTTAAGAAAGAAGTGGAAGTGAAAGTGAGACAGGGAAATCACCGCAAGTGACAATGACAGATATTTCAGCTTGATAGATAACCAAATATACATTATGTACGGAACATCATGAAGGGCAATATCAATAAATGGAGGCAAGCGCGCGGTCCTGATGAGGGGAGGGAAGTGGAAATGACCAGAAGAGCAAGTATGGAACTGTCATTCTAGATCTCTCTTGCCCCCCCCCTCCCCCTCCCCCCTCCTCT
>NW_018108787.1:24497-25608 GCF_000183805.2 Loa loa | reverse complement strand
TTTATATCATTACGAATCGACGAATTAGTTGAGATGTGTTTTTTTTTTTTTTTTCTTCGTCCACTTTTATTTTCCAGTATGTGTAGTCCGAAAGTGAAATGATATTAACACGTGGTTGACGGGTGGGTTGGTAGACGACAAAAATTGATGTCAATTCAGTATATCTGTATTACTTACTACGACAAACGGTAACGCCATATAGTAGTTACCGTTTTTTTCTTTAATGAAATTCTTTTTATTTTTATTTTTGTTTCAGCCTTTTTTTTTGGCAAATTTTTAGCAAATCTTCTAAATGATAAGCTATCTTTTTCTTTTCATATAAATTCAATGAAATTAATTAATCAATAAACTGATTGGACACTTTTTGGTAAACATCTATTACTATATTTTCAAATTTTCTAAATTATCTATCCTTGATTTCATTTTCTTATCTACATACATACATTTTTTTTTAAATTTTTACTTTTTTTTTTTTTGGAATACAAAAAGCAACGCGGATATTGTTGTTGTTGGAACCAATGCTAGTAATAACACTGATTATGATGAGTGATATTTCAGAGTGTCTGTCGAAGAAAGTTCGGCCAGACGTAACAGTTGAACGTTCAGAGGGTCGTTTTTAAACGGCTGGTTAATGTCTTTAATCGAGTTATTCTCGTGCCGTAGTTCAACAGATTCAGGAAGAAAAAATGACCGAAGAAGAAGTAATCAATTTACGACATCCATTCCGGAACGGATTCTACGAGCAAATGATCGTGAATTTAATGAACAATTCAAATATGCTGTTAGCATTCAATAATATATGTATTTCATTTGAAAGGCATTATAAACATTTTCAGTTTTAATTTTCATTTTTCCTATTAAAAAAGACTGAATGGTTAAGTTATAAGTGCACTTTTTTTTTCTGAAATTGTTATACTTTTTAAGGATTATGCTATTATATATTTTCCGGAATTTTATACTTTTTTTTTCAGGATAATTATATTAGAACTTCGAAATACAATCTTATAACATTTGTTCCGCTTAATTTATTGGAACAATTTCAACGTCTCGCCAATTTTTATTTTTTGATATTAATGATTTTACAAGTATGTCACCTAACAATTTAGAAAAG
>NW_018108787.1:19022-24180 GCF_000183805.2 Loa loa | reverse complement strand
GTCCTAATTTTAATCTCTGTTCATTACATGCAATTAATTTATGAATAACATTATTACATAATACAAACGAAAGATGAAGTTTTCCATGATGATATGCATCAATTAATTTGATCTTAATAATTCCCAATAATTTATTTTAGCTTGTACCATGGATTAGCTCAATAGCATGGTACTCAACTGCCATCCCATTATTTGTTGTGCTTATATTTAGTGCTGCTAAAGACGCCTATGATGATATTGTTAGTTATTCAATTTTGATTTCCAATATATTCTTATTATTATTCTAAAAAGAAAAGAAAATGAATTAGTAAGAAATTACTTCCAAGGATAATTTTATTTTTATTATCATTAATTTTAGCAAAGGCATCAAAGCGATAGTCAAGTGAATAACCGAATTTCGTATGTTGTTCGAAATGGGCAATTAATTGCGGAAAAATGGATGAATGTTAAAGTTGGCGATATAATACGTATGGAAAATGATCAGTTTGTTGCGGTAAATAAACTATTGGAATTTATTTGTTTGCTTATTTCAATAATGATATGACTTTAGTAAAATGAATTAAAACCAATTTTAATGAAAAATATTGAATTTGATAATAAAATTAGGATGGTCTCAACCAAACGTATTACAAGAGTTTTCAAAATTTTGACGGTGCAGATGAACAATAAATGTTACTGTTTCACTTTTCCTTTTTGGAAATTATAAATTATAAATATGTTTAAAATTTCTATTTAGGCTGATTTACTCTTGTTATCAACTTCCGAGCCTCATGGCTTATGCTATATTGAGACGTCAGAACTTGATGGTGAAACGAATTTAAAAGTTCGGCAAGCATTACCAGAAACATTTGCCATGGGCGATAAATTACTGCAAATAAGTGAATTTGAAGGTTAATTTTTTTGATTTTAATTTTTAAGATACAATCTACTAAGGGGAATTTTCGTATATGTTATAAAGATGATTTATTATTTCGTATGTATTATTAGGATAACTTATTATTTCGTGTATATATTGTCGAGATAACTTATTTCGTGCAAATATTGTCAGGATAACTTATTATTTGGATGTTAAAATTACTATAAATAAATGTTTCCTCCTTTTAGAACAACTTTTTTTCACAACAATTTCTTTTCAAAATAATCATTATTTCAGGGCAAATTCATTGTGAAATACCAAATAATAAGTTGAATCAGTTTGAGGGAAGGTTACATTATAATGGTGACGTTTTACCGCTTGATAATGGGAAAACTTTACTGAGAGGTTGTGTATTACGGAATACTCGTTGGTGCTATGGAGTAGTAATATTTGCAGGTTATTTGATTTAAAATTGCTTCGTTCATTAAATTAATAATTAATTTCACAATAAAAAAATAATGGATTTTTTTGAATTTTGCAATTTTATAGGAAAAGATACCAAACTGATGATGAATAGCGGGAAAACAAAATGTAAACGAACAAGTTTAGATCGATTTCTTAATATTTTAATTATGGGTGTAAGTTTATCTTGCCTTTGCTTAATATGATAGTAGAAGTTATTTGAGGAAATGTGTGGTTTTTATAAATTTAACGGAATTCTTCCATTTATTTTCAAATTGAAATCGTTATATTTATCAAAATGATTGTATTACCACAATCAATTTGTTAACTTTCAGATAGTCGTATTTTTGATAGCGATGTGTCTTATTTGTACGACATTGTGTGGAATTCGCGAATGGACAATTGAGCGTCATTTTACTATTCATTTAAATTTAGATGGTTCAGTTATTCCAAATCAGAGTGAACAATCATCAGAACAAATTTCCATTTTATCATTTCTCATGTTCTTCTCATACCTTATCTTGCTCAATACTGTTGTACCTATTTCACTTTATGTAAGGTAAATTTCGCTGTTTGTTTAATTTGTTCTAATTTATCTATTTCCATTATATGTTTGGTTATCCAAAAGTTAGCAAAGTTTAAAAGATATTAGTTTAATTTGTTCTTATAATAATACAAAGATTGTTGTGTCTTTATCATTTTATTGATTGTTTGTTGAAGATCAAATCTAATAATAAGTGAAATCTAATTTGGTTAATTTATTATATCTTCCTTATTTTTTTACTCGTTTGAAAGGATGTCTAAATTCGTAAAGCTATTCCATTCTTTGATTTAGAATCATTACAGTGTTGAAATAATACGATTTGTTCATTCGATGTGGATTAATTTTGATGCTGAAATGTATTACGAAAAGGTACTTCAATCTTTCTTAATCAAATCAAAGTATTTTGTACTTTTTGTTATATTTTAAATATTATTAGAATTCCATATATATTTAACATTTCACTTTTTTTTCCTTGCTTTTTTTCCAGGGCGATATTGCTGCACGTGCACGTACCACGACGTTAAACGAAGAATTAGGTCAAGTTCAGTATATATTTAGTGATAAAACAGGAACTTTGACGCAAAATACCATGGTATTTAGGAAGTGTTCAATTAATGGACATAGCTACGGTGATATATATGGTGCTAATGGTGAAGTAATTGACGTAACGGAGGTTTGACTTGTTACAAAATGTATTTTGGTTGTTATTGGCCTGATTTTATTAATCATCTGATAAGGAATGATAACAATTTGAGATGAAATGTTATTGCTCATTTTATTTTAATATATTTGCGTATTGCGTAAGATTTAAATCCAATCTTTTTTCCCGTTATGTGATGATGAATTAAGGGATACAATTAAGGAATTGTATAAATTGAAAGGACCAATCTTTCTTGGTGAACTATGGATTAACATATGTGATATGTAATATAACTAACTTATACTGTGACACGAGCATGCGACGCACATTTAATTCGAATTTATTTCTATAAAATTGGAAATTGCTAAACAGTTTTAAAACAAACCCGCTGCATTAGTATTAGTATGTGTGAATTTTTTGCTATTTGAAGAAGACACCGGCGGTTGATTTCTCGAAGAATCGTTGGTTTGAACCGAATTTCAAGTTCTATGATCAAAGATTACTGAAAGATACAACCAGAGGACTTTACGAGGCAATGAGTTTTCCTCTTCTTTTTTTCCTTCTCTGATTAAATTGAAATTTTGCAAGTCGTGATTTTTTTTTTGAAGCTAACTTCTTTATAATTTACTTGAATTACTTTTTGATAATCAATCAATCCAACATAATTAGAAATATTAAGGTAGCAGAATTTTGGCGACTTTTGGCTCTGTGTCATACTTCCATGCCGGAACGGAAGAACGGTCGCTTGGAATATCAAGCACAAAGTCCGGATGAAGCTGCTCTTACATCTGCCGCACGAAATTTTGGATACGTTTTTAAATCTCGTACTGCTCAAACTATCACGCTGGAAGTAGCCGGCTCCGAAGAGGTCTATCTCAAAATATTCGCTAAATTAATTTCAAAAATTTACTATATACTACTACAAGCTGCCGAATAAATATGCTTGACGGTTTTAAAATTTTCAATTTCAACTAATTTTTTAATTAACATACCTTAAAAGGATTTTCTTTCAAGGTATATGATTTATTGGCAATCCTTGATTTCAATAATATCAGAAAGCGGATGTCAGTAATTGTCCGAAATCCTTCGGGTGAATTAATACTTTATTGCAAAGGAGCAGATACAATTATACTTGATAGGTTCTAAATTTTTAATTTCAGTTAATTTTTCTAATTTTCATAGCATGAACAATTAATTAACAGCATTTACTTAACTTCATATCATAATTGCTGGAAAGTATACTCATATACTGAATTGTTCAGCATTCAGGATATCACATGATACGGCACCGTTACTGAAGAGTGCAACAATTCAACATCTCGATAAATTTGCTGCTGATGGTTTTCGAACATTATGTTTAGCATATAAGAAGATTAGCACTGATGTTTTTGATAAATGGCATGTAAGTTTTATATTTGCAATTCGAATTTTTTATGAAATGAAAAATTCGAATTTTGATTTCGCTGTTAAACCCTGAGGGAATTTTGACGAATAGTTTAAGAAACTTTCCCTGCAAATAAGTATTGATTGTTTTGATTTATGTAAAAGTTCATTTTAATCGTTATTATTATAGGAAAAGCAAAAAGAAGCAGCAGTTGCATTGACGAATCGTCAAGAACAATTAGATAGGGTTTATGATGAACTGGAACAAGAGATGATACTTTTGGGAGCTACAGCAATTGAAGATAAACTTCAGGATGGTGTTCCGGAGACGATAGCAGAACTTGCTCGTGCTAACATCAAAATTTGGATTTTGACGGGTGATAAACAGGTGAGGGAATTTTGGCTACCATTTTTGCATTGATATTTTGGAGGTTTAAAATTAATACATGGTATGTTTATAGTTGTATTTCAGGAGACGGCAATCAATATCGGTTACTCGTGCAATTTGTTAACGGAAAATCTTCGAGAAATCTTTATTATAGATGGTGAGACGGAACGTGAAGTTGAAGTTCAACTGAAGGATGTACGAAGGCGAATCGAACAAACTCTTGGCCCGGTAAATATTACATTTAAACTAATAGCACAACTGCTTCTATTGACCCTTCACTCTTGTCCATTCCCAATCATGTAAACGATGAGACAGTCACAGATGCATGCTGTTTCATAAAATTCTTTTTTTTTTTCTCCATTTTTTCATTTCACTACTCAAAAAAAGAAAAATTAAAAAAGAAAGAGACGAAATACGGCATGGTAAATTAAATCCCGAACAGAAATTTTTCGAGATTGTTCTCAAAATTGGGTTTTACATTGGAATAGAATATAAAAATGAGATTACGGTAGCAGGATCAAAATTCTCATAATCTCATATCTGGTAATCGATTGATGGTGGTGATCCTGGTATTCCAGGGGGAGAAAAAAAAAAATCCTCGAATAAAAATGGTCTTGTTACATTTTGAAGCCGTCGTCTATGAAAACAAATGCCGTTATGAAATATATTCAACAAATAATAACCAAAGTGGAAGAGGCTGAAAAGAGTGAATGTAAATCGGATGGGCGCTTTCACAAAACGGATTATTTGTACACCACGGATGACTTCTGTTCGGTTTGTGAAAATGCGCCATTGGAAGGCGTTCTGTTAAATGCTAAAGAGGTTCGAGTAGGTAAAGAAATATATATATATATATGTATATATATATATATATATATATATATA
>NW_018108787.1:0-18888 GCF_000183805.2 Loa loa | reverse complement strand
CAACCTCTTTTACTACCTATCAATTTCCTGGGTTGAAATCATTTTTAAACTCGCTAATCATTTTACTAACCACTCAATTATCTAGCTTTCCAGCGTTTTAATTTTTTTTTCTTTTTTTTTTTTTTTACTAAAAGCTTTTGATTCCATAAAATTAGGGATGCATTCATGTCAAGTATGCGTGTATACTGTATCTTACTAATTTATTATTGATACAACTTTGTCTTCCCATTTTCTCTACATTTCTTTACATTTTCCGGACAAATTTTCATTCTCCAATGCTGTCTAATTTCTTTGTATTCCGTTTGTTATGATACTAATTATAGGTGCAATAATATTTAGATGTGCGTGATATAGTAGAATCCAATGCAAATGAATTGTTAACAGTTTTCCATTTCAGTAATAAGACTTTTAGTTTAGCTTAGTCAAATTTTGAATGAAAAAATAGATCTTGAATAAAAATGGAATAATTATGAGGGAATTCACTCTTGCTTATTTGTAACTTGATAAATTATCCTCATAGATAACATTAAAGTATGTCTATTATTCTTTGATCATATTCGTAAATTTATGTTGCTATTGTCAGTTGCTATGCTAAGGACATAATTTATTTTTTATTTTTTGAAAAATAAAAACAAAAAAAAAATGGAACAAACAAAAGCAAGAAGGAAAAATGAAATTCAGGAACTGGCATACGACTTTTCTGTTGCATTTTTCCTGTTTAATTGATTTGCCGCCCACAATGCCATGCTATTAACCACTAATTTTGCTGCTAAATAAAATCTTATGAAATCGAAATTGCATGAACTCATCATGCTACAAATTCCAGGATGCCTTATTAAACGACGGGAAATTTGCTTCTCAATACTCCAGTGATACTGTCACAGGTAACGGTAATCTGCGATCTGATGATATCAAAAATTTGGCTTCCATTCATGGTTAATTTCCAGCAACATTCTATTTATTCATAGTTTTTACATACGTTTGTTATACATTTTACGTATTATATCATGTAAAATTTATAGTATGAGATTGCATAAAAAATGCAAAACACAGAATTATATTGTATGTGAAAAAGTGATGGAAGAATTTATCTTCTTTTGAAATAAATAACTTTTACGGGATTTATTTCCAAAATTAACTTGTTATAGAGAATAATGCAGAAGTGCAATATCGTCTTGGCGCTGATGAATGGAAAAATTTAGAGGGTTATGCATTGGTCGTTAATGGACCATCGTTAACATATGCCTTGAAAGCAGAATTGGAAAGGACATTTCTGGATATCGGATGCTTATGTCGTGTAAATGTTGAATGAATTTTTAATCATTTCATTGTCATGTTATCATGTCGTTCATGTTCATGTCATGTCATATTCATGTGTTAAACAAAGCAAATAGTTGTTGATTTGATGAAATGGAACGGAACACTTTCTACCTTCAGGCAGTAGTTTGTTGTCGTGTTACACCGCTTCAAAAGGCAATGGTTGTTGATTTGGTGAAAAGAAACAAAAAAGCAGTGACGTTAGCTGTTGGTGATGGTGCAAACGATGTGTCGATGATTAAAACGGCACATATTGGAGTTGGAATTTCAGGTAGCATCAAAATTGGATATTGCAAATAATTTATCTGATAGTCATAAGCATTTTCAGATTACAACAATGAGACTGATTAACTTAGTAAATCGTAACAAAGGCTTAGTTTTCATACACAAGCTGTTTGATCTGAGAGAAATAAATGGTTGCCATTTAATGTTTTCCATTGGAGCTAAGGCACAACTCTATCATGCAATTTACTCTAAAATAAATCCGGAAGGATATCGGAAGAGGTTTGAAAGAAAGGACGTATGAAAAGTTATGTTTTTGGTTTTTATTAATATGCTTGGATTTTTAGGACAAGAAGGTATGCAAGCTGTGTTAGCATCTGACTACAGCATTGGCCAATTTCGTTATCTGAGAAGGCTTCTGCTCGTTCATGGTCGTTGGTCGTATTTTAGGATAACAAAATTCTTGCGATATTTTTTCTACAAAAATTTCGCTTTTACACTTACACACTTTTGGTACTCCTTTTTCTGTGGATATTCTGCACAGGTACTGTTGAATTTAATTTGAACTTAAATATTTTGTGTTTTGAAATAAATGCAAACTTTAATGTTTAGACTAGTTCATTAAGTTTGTTTAAAAGAAATTTGAAATTTTGGGGGTAATATATGTAATTTTTAGATTTAGCTCAGGAAAATAATTGAAGACAAAGAATTACTACTCCTATTCCTTATCGAAAGCTGAGATCTGGTAATAAAAAGATAGCGTATGATTCAATTTTAACTTATCTGACATGTCTTGTGGTAATTAAATTCCGATGGAGATGTTCCGAATTCAGTATTTTGATGCCAAATTTATTTTGCTTCAGGAAATAATTTCATTATTTTTTTTCCTTTTCACATCATAATTTATCGTTACCGTTTTTGCAGTCCATTTACAATCCAGTTTTGATTGCTTGCTATAATTTATTTTTTACATCATTACCTGTTCTTGCAATGGGCATATTTGATCAAGATCTAGATGATATATGTAGTATGAAATATGCGAAACTTTACATACCCGGTCAATATAATTTATTTTTTAACATGCGAATTTTTATATATTCTGTCCTTCATGGTATGATCAGGTATTTTATGTTTTCAAGCTTTTCTTTTCTTTTTTTCTAATTTTTGAAAGATAAATTCTTAATTTTTCGTGGTAATTTAGATTTTGTTAGTCAATGTGAATATTCAAGCAAAATCTAAAATTGCTGTAGAAGGATTTCCTTTTTGAAAAGAGATGGATAAAAGTCGAAAATACATGAGAGAGAAATAGGAATAGTGATCAAATCTTTCCCTGGAATATTCAAAACCTTTTTTAAATGTCACATCTTGTTACTTACTTGAATTTTATTACATTTTGAATTTCTCGTTATCGATCAAAAAAGATTTCTTTCGGTTTTTCATTTCCACTATTTCGTTTGTTTCCACGTTTAACAATAATTACAATGTTTAGGCAAAAATCTCTGAATTTAATTTTACATTTATTTATTAAATATAACGAGACGATTAATGCACTAAGATATTAGAAGCAGTTAGTTACTAGAAGCAATTCAGTCCTTAGAAGACGTCTTAGAAAATTTTAAATATTGTATTTTTAATTTAAAAATATTTGAAGTTCTTTGGTGATATTTTTTGTACCGTATGGAATACTATACAACGGTGTGGATTCAACAGGCCGAGATTTCAATGATTATTCATTGTTAGCATTTACGTGCTTCACATCATTGATTATTGTTGTTACGGGCCAAATAGCATTTGATACAAGTTATTGGACTATTTTTAATCATATTGTTATTTGGGGTTCAGTGATATTCTATTTTTCTCTTAGCTATATTTTATACGAAGGTTTGTTACTGTTTTATATTTTCATACGTTTCTGAAAAATATATTCAAAAATATGAATGGTTCTTTCGGTATGTTTCAGATAGTTCAAAGGAAGCAACTGTTTCGCTTAATTTTTTTTTTTTATTTGAAGATTAAAAATAAAGCTAATCTCCAAAGTGTTTATGTTTATTCAAATTATATTCAAATCTTAATCGGATTTCTAAATCATTATTTCTATTCTTTCGAGTTTAAAACTAAGAAACGAATTGAATTTATCAGTAAGCTGATCAACTTGAACATTTTTGCTTAACAGTATGTCCAAATTTTCAGCTTTACCCATAAGGTTGGTTTCAAAACTTGAATCAGCTCAATCATATGGCATCATGCACCGAGCTTTTGTATCACTACAATTTTGGCTTTCTCTTCTGATGGTATCCGTTATTTTGCTCCTACCGGTACTTGTTCATCGGTTCTTCTGGTTGGATACACATCCAACGTACGCTGATCGACTTCGAATGCAACGGAAGGATTTAACTTCTGTAGAAGAAGAGAAACCACAATCATTAACGACGTATGCAATCTTTTCATATCAGATTTTTTCCTAAATTTTTGTCAGAATTTAGTGATATGCTCCTTTTTAGTAGCTTCATTATTAACAAACTCTGGTTGTTTTTTTTTCTTTTTCTTTTTTTTTTTTGTTTACCATTTGCATTTGTTTATAATGTTGAAGGGCAGTACCGCATTCGACAACTGGTCGAGGTCGTCGAACTTCATTACGTTCAGGATATGCATTTTCCCATCAGCAGGGCTTTGGTGATTTGATTATCAAGGGAGAGTTGTTCAAACAGGTGGAACAACTTGTGAATTCCGGAAGGTTTGTTGTTAGTCGGTTATTTCTTAGCGAATTTAAACTGCACTAATTTGGTGAAATCGCACATTTTTATTTTTGTTAAATCAGAAATTACAGTTCACCGCAAAAGATTATTTCACCTATTCGGCAATTAGCAGAGAAGGGAACAGCTACTGTGCTCACACCAATAACATTTTTTTCACAAAGAAGTAACAAAGTATGTTTGTTTAAAATTTTCATTAGTTTTCATTGTTTTATCTATTCTGAAATGTTTTTGGACATTCCAGAACAATCAAGCAGAATTTTAATTGAACTGGAGAGAAAACTTTAAAACCAACGTATATAAACTAGTTAAAAAAATTTTTTTAAAAAGAAAAAAACCATAATCCATAAAAACCATTAAAAAGAACCTTTAAAACCATAGTCTAGTTTGGATAAAAAATTATAGAAGAATTTGGGAGTAAAAGAACTGATATAACGGTCGGAAATTTTAGGTAGCACCGCTAAAACAAGTTAAAGAAGAGGTCAGATGCATGGAGCACACTGAATCTAGGCCAGAAGGCCTTCCCAAAATTTCGAAAGGACGGAATGTGTGTAATACTTACAATGAAGATAGAGACGAAGATAAGGATGTTAATATACCGAAATCATCACAATTTTTGCACAAAATTATCGTTAACGACGATGAAGAACTTCCTTTCAAACATAGCGTAAGTGATCTCATCGTAGACATTTATGTGATTTACGTGGATCTGAATAAGATGAATTGCTAGTTATGTTTTACTTTAACAAATTCACTTGTAGCATAATTTTAGTATGATATTGTTTTTAAAACTTTAGTAAGCTAATTTCCACATTGTTCAAAACCCGAAAATTCATTGAAAATTTTAAATAAGTTATGAAATTAGTTGTTTAATATGCTATCTTAATAGCAACTAAATAATTTACAAATAAAGGGGAGAAAGAGAAGTTTGATTATGTTAAAACATTGTAGGATGATGCTGTTCATAGGAACAGAAAAATCTCACTGAAACAACAAAAGCAATCAATTGATATCGTTTTGGGATCAGTAAATCTGACTACACCATCTTCTCCTTCATCGCATGCTAATATGAAACGTGAGACATTCTTGCATTCCCTTCATTCTGCAACATATCCGAATTCGACCGATTCTGGATCGACTTTAAATTCGCCAAATGTCTGTGTTGATATTGTAGGAGTTAAGTCAGCTACATGTGAACCACTGAACGAAACAAGATTGTAAAATTCCCAAAGCCAAATTAGTTAGCCGATGATGTACATTATTGATACGTTCTCACCTAGTCATTTTTTGTTTTCGGTCTTTTTTTCACTTCATGCTGTGATACCCCTATGGCTATTTCCATTTCAACTCTTGCCTCTTGCCTTTGTTTCCAGATCTGCGTGTTTCCGGCATCTTTTAGTTTAAATTTACGAATTATATTTGATTTTTTATCACTTGTCCCGTCTCATGCTAATCTCGAAACAATCATCTGTTCGGGGAATTCAAACTCATAGTTTCCAGGGTGATGATGATCTGCCTAGGAAGGGTTTCACTCCTACTCTTTATTTCCATGAATCTCAAAAACTAGTCCCTCTGACCGTCCATGTCAGGAAAAGACTTTAAATGGTGTCACTTCCACATTTTCGCTTCCTTTTGTAAAATTCATCTGATCCTGTAATTTCCTTCATTGCTTGTTTGCTCGTAAAAATCCCATTAAATTTGGTTTATAATAAATGTATGGTAAAAAACAGCAGAATAAATTCCTTCGCTGCTAACAAAAATCGCCAGTTCCCAACTAGTATTATTGGAAACTCTAGCAAGAAATTCCGGGGTGATATGTTTCGGTAATTAGGTACAGCTATTTAATTACCGAGGTATATCCACTGAAATACCCACCACGCTAACACTATGTTCTCCCTTACCAGGTTTTGCGATTGATCACTTGTTCCTAGTTTCTAGAATGAAAACATTTTACTGACTTAATATAGGAAATAAGAAAACATGGTATTTTCATTTGTGCTAAGATCACTACAACCAATACCACCATGAAATGGAAAATTTTATCCCCGTATACAGAGAATTATCGAAGATGAGGGGTAATAATCGGCAACAGATTTAAATTCATTAATTTCGAAATAACATTTGAAATAATATACTGTATGGTTTGGAAATATGGGCAGTGTCTATCAACTTCGGTGAAAGAAAATGTAAATTTTTTCAAGCAAATAATACATCAATCTGTTTGGAATTGTAGATCGAAAGATCCCGTCTGATTGAGATCGAGATTTAGCAATTGTTATAACAATCAGTTCATGGATGCAAGTTCATGTACGTCTGAAAATTAGCCGACCAAAAATCTTTTTTTCTTCGCACATACTATGATTTTTTAAAAATTAACAGTCTCCTATTCCAACGTCTAATCATCTAAAACTGTCTTAAAAAGGAATCGTTGGATTCAAATATCTAGATCCTAAAAATCCTGAAAATACATAAAAAATATGAACAAATCATACAGGAAGAAAATATTCATATAATCAAATGAATCGTATTATAACTACTACAGTTCAGATACATGGATAAGCGACATAGTTTGAACTTTGGAACTTACTAAATCTGGCAGCTATAAAGTGGATAAGTTCTGGAAGCATTCATTAATAGGAGATCTTTCTCTGCTCCAAGAAAATAGAAAACCAATGATATTGCAAGTATATTGAAACTACGATTTGAAGCAGTAAATTAACTTTCAATTTTACAACATTTTGGATAACTGCGCAGTTGAATTCTTGATTCGGACGGAAAATTTTGGTATTTGATAATAGCTTTAAACAAAAAAAAATTATTTGCCGGTTGATTCCTTTCGCGGTGGCACAGGTGGCGGAGCACATACGCTTGCGCTAAATTTAACAGGCTCTGGAAATAATACTGGTAGTGCTGTTGGTTGTTTTGGTTGAACATTTATATTTCCAACAAGGTCATTTGTTGAGGGATACATTTGCATATCATTTAGCATAGGTGATGACACCGACCTGGGAGCTACATTCGGCAAAGTAAGTTGACAAAGATCCATTTCGTTTCGATCCACTGGAGAATTACATCTCAGTCTAGACAACCGATCACCCAATCCATCTTTCATTGGCAAGTCGTCCTCATCTGGGCATTTAAATTTAAATGAGAATTGATTTCTGTTAGGAATTGAGAACTCAGTCCCCTTTATTCAAATTATTTATTTGACAATATTTTTAATCCATTAACAAGTTGAAATCCATTTAACATCAGTTCGAGATTTCAAAATTACCATTAATTTCGAAATTATCCGCATTTCTTAGTTCAATACATTCCATATTTAGGTCTTCGTTTGTGTTTCGCAACATATTACTCATTTCGGCATATTCCAGTTCAGCCCAGTCTGGAGTTAGCAACTGAACACTTAAGATAGAATCTCCAATCCTTACTCCATCCAAACTCAAAGCTGCCAAAGCTATATCACAACTATTGAAAATTAACCATAGCACACCAGATTCGACCCTAAAGAGTAACTTGAATTATAAATTCTATTAATAATTTTTCAGTTTCATTATAAGCAAATGAACTTAACAAATTTATTCTACAACCATTAAACAAAATAATTCCACATAGGAGTTAGGACAAGTAATGAAACAAACTTGCTGATAGACGGCGATATTCCGAATAGATCAAGTTTTCCGATGACAGGAAGACGCAATTCCGGAGGGAAACTATTAAGATTACACACTGATACGAGCACAGTACCATCCAGAGGACCCATTGAACTATAAATAAATCAATAAATATAAATGGATAAGTAAATAATGGATACATATATATATATAATGTTATTCGTACAAGGCTTGCTGAACAGATCCAGAGCTAAACATTCCTCATGAATTTTTAGAAGCAAGTTTGGATTTAAATGTTAAGAGACAAAGAATAATACCAAACAAATTTATTTAAAATTATTTAAGAATAATATATCAATTATTGAAATCATAAACTATACCTGACCACGTCTCTGAAAACCAATTCAAACCGTGAAAGGTTAATTTTATAGGCGTCGACATGGAATAAAGCACAAACTGGTCTATGATCCGAAGTTTTCAGTTCTATTCGGTCATAACTAAAAAAGTTTTACGCACGCGTCTATGGCGGAAAAAAAATTATAACAGAATATTTCAGTGAATGAAAAGATTCGAAAAGTGTATCAAAAAATGTAAAATGTACTTTAGCAAATGCACAATCTTTGTTCCATTTGTTTCTCGCCAAAGGATTCGATCCGTCCAGGCAGGAACACGACATTTTTCTGATGTATCATAATCGTCAGTAAAAGTGTCATATTTATAAGTTGGGGCAAAAGTTAACGGTCCCTCCTCGAAACCCTTGAAAATCTGCAAAAACAATCGAACTAACAAATCGTTATTTCGTAAATCAAATAATTTTTATAAAAAAAATCAAATAATTTAAATCAAATAAATCAAATAATTTTTATTTCGAATAATTTTTAATCAAATAATATTTTTTTTATTCGTAAATCAAATAATTTTTAAATAATAATAATCAAATAATAAATAATTTTAATAATGTACAAATATTCAAAGCTTGATCACAAACAACTTAGTAAGATTGAATGCCTACTTCACCCAAGGCTTTTTGCTGAGAAAGCTGATCGTAACGAGAAAGTTCCGTCATATTTCCAGATTTTATTGCTGCTTCAGCTTCATTACGCGACAACACTATTCGGTAATTAAAATCACCGAGCCAGAATACAACAACATGCGACAAAATGCCGCGACCCTAAAATTTTAAATTGAAATAAGTATATCGTATGCGATATCAGTATGAGACACCTCCAACTACCTCTTCTACCTTGAATCCATTATAAATAAAGACGATTTAAGGAACCGATGCTACCAAACATACGATGGTAATAATTTTATTCGACCATAACAACTGAAACCATGTTGCACTTATAAGTTCAGGACGTTCCTGAGGTAAAAATTGATGAGCGAATTTTATTCAAGCTAAGCCATTAACAAGTCTGACAACAATTTGTCGGATATTTGTAACATCCATGATAAATGTCGTGCCATACTTTTGACACAACTTAATCTTCGCCAGCCTCGTACCCCGACATCCAGAACAGGTTCTGCGTTGGAAAAATTACGAAAGCAGATTTTCATCAAATGAACTTGTGATCACCCTAAAAAAAGTGGGAAATTAACCACCTGAGAAAATTTGATTTTTCTTAACGCATTCATGTAGTCCTCATTACGATCACGAACTTCATTTTGGCCAGCAGCTAAATGTGAACAAACAAAGCAAAACGTCGTAGAATATATGGTTAAACTCATTGCCACTGAACCTTTATTCCCTGTTGTACCGCCCATTCCTATAAAATATAAAATTTATTGTTCAATTTGATGGAAATCAAGTGTGGATGTGTGCATTTTATGTAATCAGCATGTTTCTATAAGATAAGCAAAGATTTGCAATTCACACAAATTCCAAGCCAAACTTAAGTACTATTTTGAATCATTTGCAAGACATAATTTACACATACTTCTGATGCTTACCAACTTATAGCCATTAACACAGAAAATGAGCAAACCTGTCTTAACACTATTTATGGACATGTCACGTACAGCAGCAGCAAGTGAAGGTTTGATAAATACAAAAATGCACACACCAACAAGTTGTTCACATCCTAACAATATGTATTTATTCCGTTTCGATAATGCTTCACGCAAACCAAGGGCCCATGCACGCTGGTTTGTTGTACTGAAAAATAACTCATATAATGAGGATGAGTAACGGACCTGAGAGGCATTATAAAAGATGAGCTAGTGAAATGATGATTACATAAACAACAGATAAAAGTAAGCAACTAAATCAATAAATATAATCAGAAATTGATCACCATTGCAATCTTTCCACATTCAGTGATTCATAGCGGTGATCTAGGAGAAAATATGATCCGCGAGGGCTGTGGCACGATGGGCAGAAAACAAGCCGGAACTACTCTTATCAATGTTTGATAAACTAATATTGAAAAATTTTTTGCCAAAACTTTGGATTAAAATTCATTTTTAAACTAACAGAATTTATCATTTCCGAATGTTGTGAGTTGTGCCAGATGTAAAAAAACCAAAGTGTTTTCTGGTCAAGATAAGGTTAGGAAACACTGTTCTACACAGATAATTTCTTGTGATAAGGAAGGTAAGAAGCTTGCCTAGCGCTAACTATATTTGAAGCATTCAAATCTATAATTTCTTCCAGGCCAACAACATACATATCTGGTGTAGTAGAGTTTTCTCCGCCAAGCCCTAAAAGTTAAATTGTATGCGACAAGTTAACTGAACAAAGATAATTTGATACTCGAAAATCTGATGATAGTGAGAGTGAATAAATAAGTTCCTATGCCACAATCAACCATTACAAATATCGATATATCCTCACAACTATAACCCTCCTCTTTTCAAGGACAAAATTCAATGAAAACAGGTCACTGGAAAAACATTTCTTGTTCTTGAAAAAGAAAAAAACATTTTCCGTCACTGAAAAGACATTCAGAAACATTCATAAATAATGTACCATGGAAATGTTGTGGGAATAACCAATCTGACAAATTTGTTTGGTTACGAAAAGCAATATCAGAAAAATTCTTGCCACCATTTACGTTCCAAGTCCCAACCCAAATAGTCAGCGGAACGTTTTCCATCATTTCCATTTTTCGTTCCACTAAATCTTTCACTACCGATGGATGTTCTAAAACACTAGAATTGTGCAATATTTAAATAAACAAGCAACGAAACAAAATACAGAGCGAGAAGCAACAAAATTCTCATAGTGCATGTTTTTTACTTAAACAAAATTGTGTATAAAAAGCATGCAATGTTTTAAAGTCATTTTCAAGATTTACCTAGTAGAATATCACGCGGCATCAAGTAGGTTAGTTCGTTATACGAACTATCACAAATAAATGTTCCGTGAAGTAGAAATTCGAATGCTTCTTGTTTCGATGCATCCAAAAAATTGTTTTGGATTGCTCTTACCAATGTTCTTTTAGCATCTTTCATCTAAGCATGGAATTTTTGCATCACTCACAAATTATCATGGTTAAACAAATACTGCAATGAAAAGGAAAAAAAACATCAAGATTGAACACTTACTTTACTTTTCCCTTCCAGTGCACCAGTCCCAGCATAAATTACACTACATGAATCACCGTTTCGCTGCCATATATCTTTTAAATGCTCTTCAAATCGCGCGAAATATTTTTTGTCAACTTCAAGACTTTCCAACTGTATAACCAATACCTGAAAGCACCGTTTCTGATGCAATTTCCATATCATCAGAACTATGAAAAGTGGAATAAGAAATACAAAAGTACCTGGAATCCTATAAGAGTCTGGACCGCATTAGTTCTATCCAAACAATCGAGGCAATTTACCCGAATGACACCATTTTGGTTGCTAAAAAAATTAAATGAATTCATGGGATTAATTACGACATACGAATGAATAGCACCCTTCCCATCCAAGTTAATTTTCCAAGAAAAAGAAAAGTGTGCTCAGAATTCACTATTTTGATTAAGAGAATAAAGTAAATGGCATCTATACCACAATTGATAGGTAGTAAGAATCACAGTTAGTCTTCATCACAACACTACTTATGGATTAATGAAGCAGTAGCTAAGAACGAAAATGAACTTTGCTGATCCTCAGTGGAGATCACCGTCGTTATTGCTACACCTATGAGATGAGAAATCACCAAACAAATGAACGGCAAATAATTTAATAAATATCAGTTAGGTTAACTAGATAAATAAAAAAAATTGAAGCAGACCATAAAACATTGCCGTTTCGCTGTCTATAAAACATGCAATCTAGAATTTTCGGTTTTAATCTCTCCATTAATTTCATACAGTTCCTTTTTTCTTCATGGTAATCAAAGGAAATATAACCAGCGACACAATTTGAATTCTTGTAATGCGCCTGTAAATGTAGCGGTAGAAACAAAATATTAAAGCAGTAAAATTTACGATACTGCTTGTCCTGAACTTCTTAGTTTAGTAATTATTCACACGGAAGAGACTGCTTTTATCTACTGTGGATTTTAATTTTTGCAGCAATACATCAAAAAATTGTTGCAGCAGTGCAATAAACTATAGAAAAAGTAGAAATGTTAGTAAACGATCAGAAATTTTATAGAATTAAATAAAACAAACTTCGTATGCCTTCGACAGTAGCGTTTCGCCTTCTTTCGAACCGAGAAGATTTACTACAGTTACTTCACCATATTCCTCCTTTAGTGCACGAAAATGTCTGGAAAGTGAATAATGGAAGTTCGGGAATCAGGATATTTGAATCCAATAATTAGGGGATAATTTTTTGACCGGTCCCTCTCAAAAGTGAAATTCTGTTACGTTTTCTTAAATGATGAACCTGTTAAATGCGGGAGAAGAAGCTTCAAAAGCTCTTAATTTCACTTTATGTGAACCAACATTAATGCCCGGTTGTTCCCAAAACAAAGGAACAGATCCTCTTATTTGAACAAATGAGATCTCGTCAGTACCCAAAGTAATGACCTGCAAGACAAAAGCAATCATAAGATATATTTCGTCGAATCTCTATCCCGAAAATTAAGATTTCTGTTGGCATAACTATCCATCCAGAAGATCTATGAATTTCCAAATACCTGTTCGGTTTCAACAAAATTGGCCACGTGACCATCGTCGTCTACACCACGCACGTTGAAACGTGTTCCGACTCGTTCACAACTTAAACGAGAAATTAATGCGACCGTAGCTCTTTGCTGCCCCACATATACTTGACATATGACGACCGCTCCGCAAATTATCCGTAACAGCCATTCATTTACATCGATCTTGTATCGTTTCAACGGATAATGTAGATGTTTATTCCTGAACAGTTAAATCCTTTTGATAGTCTAAATGATTATAACTTATATAACAAGTTATAACCGAGCACCAAGACTGACCAAAAGAAACGGCTGTCGCCGTTCGAAAAGTTTGAGCACTTATGAGATCTGACAGTTAAATCAATACACCGACTGGCATCGTCCTGAGAAGCATAATAGAAACTGCCTGATGAAAATAGACGTAATACCTGTAACGAATTAAAGTCCAGCTAATAAAGGAATATAATACTTCCAATTATAACTTTGGAACAGGTGAAAACCCAATTGAAAGAGATGACTTAACAATACCCATTATCTCGAAAAGTAAAACAATTTTCTAGATATCAGTTAGAGCTGTTTCCATATTCAAATAATCTCTACATCTCAATCCATCACAGTTGACTCTACGAAATAAATTTATTGAAAATGGATGCAATTAAAACTTTCACAGCTTACATCATTTATACGTGGATCCGTTGGACATGTCGCAGCAGGTCCTTTAAGCGATATCGCATTTACGCCCCAAATTCGATAAATTTTACAGTTGCGTAATTCACCAACACTTTCATCTTCAGTAATTGCTAATAGATGAGCATCATCTGAAGCTTTATTCTTGATATAGAAACACTATACTATCTCACAACATTACTCGTTCTTCATTAAAATCCAGAGTAAATTTGTGGAAGTCTTCGAATTAAATACAGCTGCAAGATGTTACTACGAAACAAAAAAAAAGGAAAGAAGGGAAAAGGAACCTTGGCCTGTTCGTAGCACACCCAGTAAACCTCTGGCATCCATAAGTTTTGTATAGTTCTTCCTTAATTCTGACAGTGACTCAGCATTAACTGGAAACATCAGATTAGGGTATGAATTTTAAAAAGGCTGGGAGTTTTTAAAGCAGATTTGCTGCTTCAAAAATTTCTTGCTTTTTCACATCTAAATTCAGAAAACTAGACGGGAAAAAAATCAGAAAACTAGCAATGAAATGGAGGATAAATCCATTTTCGAAAGTTCGAATAATTTACTGACTTCACGTATTTTTATAATTATCGAAAACCCCACTTATACCAAACTTTTTAAAATCTGGATGAACATACAGATTGTCGTAATTGCCGAGGACTGGAACAATAACATTTTTTTCGTCTTCTGAGATTCCACAGTGATGCTGTACGGTTCCGAAGGAACATCCCGATAAGCAATCCGGATTGCAAAACGGTGTGACATGCTCAGCAATTTATGTCCAAACGGGAGAGAAAAATCGTAAGACAAATCGATAACGAATTTCTATCCGCTAAATAAATATGTATTGGGGTAAGCAGCAGCCCGATCGCATACTTCAGGTACATATGCAATGTAATCATTCCCGAAACTAATCCAAGAAAATTCGCATTTTGCTCTGACGAAGAGCAATTCCTGGACTGCTATTTCTGAAAAGAACTTTTACCTACTAGATTATATCAAATAGTTTACAGTTTGCAATTTCGATCTGTTTATTCATGGTAAAAAAAAAAAAGAATTATTTCTCTTTCATACCATTCCTCCACTACGGTATTTTGAATTAAAAATTTCCACCTTAAAACAAACTTTACATCAATATTCCGTAGTAATCACTGCAATTTGTTGATACAATTAATCATATTTAAAAAGTAATTATTGAAGAGAAGTTGTGAATGTTTAAATATAACCATACTTTAGGAGATAATTGTTACAGATCATTTTGTTAGGTATTGAAAATATCCATAAATATTGCATGTTTAATAGTAATAATATGTATATAATAATAAAGAAAGTACTACCATTTGAGAAGATGCAGGAAGTGATAAAACTGGACGATATGATAAATGATGAAAGTGATGAAATCAGCAAGCACACGTAGCTACCACACTGAATGATTTTGATAATAGTGTTCGAATAGGTTTGGTGACATGTTGCGAATGCGTTTACTTTTTTTTTTTTTCAACAAATATCATAATGATTGACTTCAATTGTTGTTGCAAAATTTTGAACATTATTGAAAGTAGGGAAGAAAGATAATCTAATAATTAGTTTCATCTTTTCAAATCACGGAATTAATAGCAGTAATAATTTTAATTTTGTTTTCTTATATGAGAAAATTAGGCTGTTTTAATTTTATAGTTTATTTGTATCATCAAACATATAAAACATATATTTTCCAAATAGCTTTTATCGCAAACTCTTCAATTTTCATTGTGTTGTAAAAGAAAAAAAAAAAGACCATTAATTCTAAATGATAGCTATTTTCACCAATAAATTTCTTTTTTTTTTGCTTCCTTGTGCAATAACAAGCAACAGGCGTAACTTTTCCTCTTTTCTCATTCATTAATTTTTATTTTCAGTATGTATTCTTATTTGCACGAATCATAAAATGCTAGTGATTAAAAAACACACAATGGAACAATTGAAATGATATGGAAGAAGTGAAATTATATGTAAATTTTGCTTAAATTAATAATTATCGAAATAAATTAATGGAAGGGAAGATCATATCATTTAAAATAATTTAAATTTGATTGAATGAAATTAATGGTAGCTTAATAATTTTGTTTAATAGCCAAATGAAATTACTAATTGTCGAAGTAAATTAATGGAAGAGGAGGAGATCACAATCATTTAAATTTAACTAAATTAAAATAATAGTAGTTTAATATTTCTTTTTTTTTCAATTTACCAGAAAAGAAGAAGAAGAGGAAGAAGGCGAATTCATTGAATTGAAAAGAAAATGAGTTGTGAAATTGAAATGGAGAGGAGAATTGATGCGCTTTCATGGATAAAGCATTTATTTATGAATTGAATAAGGGACGAATGCGAATATCCTGAATAAAGCCAAATGCGCATGAACAAAAAATATTATGAAAATGGAAAGGATATATGTAAAAAAAGAAAAGTTGTATATAAGTGATATTCTAAAAGTATTAATAAACTCATAAGAGATAGGCTTAAGCCGAAGTCTAAGTCTAAAGCCATATATTTTCTTTTTTTGTTTTTACTAAGCTTCTTTTTAGGGCTTCACAATTATTTGCCTTTCACTATACGCTATCGATTTATTTTATTGGTAGTTTGTTGTGTATTGGCCACAAGACGAAAAGTATTAAAAAAAAAAAGGACAGAAAAATCAATGCTTCATTTTATTCTCATACTTTAGTAATTCTAACATTCTCTTTAAATTCTATAAAAAGAATGATACAAGAAGAGAGAAAAAAGAGGAAGAGAGAAAGAAAGAATAAAAAAGGAGAGAGAGCGAGAGAAGAGCAGTTTCAGTTGATATTTAATTAATGGAAGGTAAATAAAAGTAAATTCGTGGTAATAAAATTAATTAGAAATTTCCTCATTAAGGAATTTTTCGCGTATGAAATAACTGATAATCTCAGTTTATTCCACGGAAAATAATAAATACCAAAGCTGTACGGTTCATTCGAAATAATAAACCGGAAATGCTATACATATGTAAGAGGGACAAAAAATTTTTTTATGACTGGATCAGGAAAGCTGATTTTTCTTCTATATGCATCTTGTAATAGATGATGTTTGATTGGAAATAAGTGGAAAAGTAAATTATTGTTCCGTTGAAAATTAATCCAATCATTCATCATTAAATATTTCCCCATGAAATTGTATATACTTATTTTGTTGAAAAAATCAAAATATTTTTTACAATATTAATACATGTTTTAAAGATGTTATAAATCAGCTGATGTTGTGCAAAACTTTATGCGCAAATTGTCGAATGCTGCAAGAATTTTATGTGTAATTGTCCGAATGTTATAAACAAACTTTTACAATGCAAAAGGTCAAAGGTTTAATGGTGGTAAAATTCCCACTAGAGAAAGATCAATGGCTAAATGTCCTTCCAGTGTATAAAGAAACTTCACTTTAGTCATTAACTTAGCAATTCCTCATTCAGTTCAATCACTCAATCCGTTAATTGTGTAATTCGATTCAGTTGTATACTAAGAATATTTCTCCTATCTATCAATAAATCTTTACCGCAGTGCCAATCAAGAAAAAATGACAACATCGTGAAAAGAACACATTTAGCTAATCATCATCATCAGCATCATCATCATCATCACCATCATCAATCATCATCATTCATCATCATCATCATCATCATCGTCATTATCATCGTTATAACAGTGTCTTCCTTAGTCCAATTATAATTTCTAAACAAAAAAGGACAAAAAAAAGAGACATCTTACTTCATTACAATATTTCCCGAGTAATTCATGGTAATCAGTTAATTAATCAATTTGCTTTATTAATTTCTCTTATTTCCGCTACATCTCACATTACATATAAGTTCGTACGAAACTTTTCGTAATGTAACACTGCAAAATATGATAAATGAAGTTCAAGCTATATTCTTCCATTTAATCTTAGAGCACGAATTAAGGCTACTTGTCATTTGAGCCAAGTAAAGCTACCATCTTTCTATAATGTCATTGAGGCAAGGATAAAATTTGCGACATTTTCCGCGAAAACTGTACGACACTCTTTCGCATCCTTTATATCAAAGATTTAACAAGCATGTCATTCGAAATACCTGCGCTGCATCTCATCACATTTGCAAATTCTTCTTTTCGTACCTGTGCAAATGCAATCAAGTTTTGTGTGTGTTTGTGTGTGTATGTGTCTGTATCTGTGTGTGTGTGTGTGTCTGCGTGTGTACATATGAGTGCAAGTATGTCAACAAAGCGTATGTGAATGAGTGTATATGATCAGTAAAAATTTGAAACGTTATTGCTATCTCATGAGTTAATGGTTTTGTCCGTTCACTTTAAACTTCGATTTAAAATTAATGGAAGATTTTGTTGAGATGTTAGATGTGATGATTTTTGATGTTAATCCCCTCCTCTTTCCATCCATTTCCTCAATTTATTATCGTGATAATTCACCCCATCAATCCCTTGTTATTTCATTAATCTTCGTAAATTGATTTTAAATTATAAATAGTGAAATCTGAATGCATTTCTCGGATTTTCTATATGCTGTACTCTTCGTATTCCGTCTTCCTCTCCTTTTCCTTTTGTCTTACATTATACCAATCCTTCATTCTCTTCTTATGGATTGTCTCATTTCTCCATTTTCCTCCTCCTCATGCTGTTGAATGAAATAAATGAAATAAACAAACAAACATACACCTTCTGCTCCCTCCTCTGATGTCTTCTTACCGGTTCTCTTCCGTATAAAACTACCCTTCTCAATGAATAATCCGGATTTCATCTATATGGTTTGCTACTTTGCCCTATTAGGGTTTGTTTGTGGTCGAGAAATTTGGTCCATAACGGGGAAATTTTTTATTTTTGGAATATTTTTTTAAGAGTTATTCGTAAAGACGATAAAAGGGTTAGATTGTATTGAATAAATGAAAGTGTTATATATTTATAAATTTCAGTGTATAAAATTTTTGGATCTCTCCCTGAAAATTATGGACTGCGTTGTATTTACGGCTTTGAATACATTGGTCATACTTGCAGCACTTATTATTTATGCCGGATGTCGGCGGTCTTATTCCATATATTTCTTCGAGGTTCAAAATTTAAGTCTTTATCCCACATGAGATATGCACTGTTCTAGAATTCTAGTCAAATTGTAAATCGAATTTAAGAATTCAAATTCTTAACTTTATAATTTATTTCAGCGTGATGTCGAAAAAAGTCGTATTCTT
>NW_018108786.1:23646-25626 GCF_000183805.2 Loa loa | reverse complement strand
TTTTTTTTTTTTAAATTTGCAACTAATAATATTATGTGAAATTTTCACACAATTATATATGATAAAAATTATTCCCAATTTACTGAAAAAAAAAAGAAAATATTAATTCAAATTATTAATTTTATACTTTAATAAGAAATGAATTACGCAAGAAAAAATATTTTTGTTGAAGAAAATTTTTTATTACATACATGAATATGCTGTATATTTAAATTTATATAGCATATTTTTGTGTTGCATATTAATACTGTATGTTATTTATACATTAATACAGTATGTCATGTTATTGTTATTGCTGTATATTTATATCGTATATGTTCATACTGTACATTTAAATAGACTATATATATATATATATATTTGTCCGAAATTCAATTAATTTTTGCCAAATTTTTTGAAATGCAAAAATTTCTTAAATGCTATAAAATTTAAATTTTATCGTATTCACTATTTATCTTTATATTTATATTTCCAAATTTGGTTTAAAATTTTTTTTCAAATTTAATTTAGTTGAATTTTTACATGCATTTTTCGTTTTTTTTTCTTTCTTGTTCAAAATAAAATTTTATTTTTGTATTTTTTTCAAATGTTATAGTTATATTTAGAAATTAAATAAATGGTGTAATTACTTTGATAAATTGTATTTATCATAGTGATATTTTAACTGGTAAATAAAGTATTGCTGAAGTACAATTTTTCTCATATAGCAATTATTTTAATTACTAAAATTACTTTTTTATAACTGATATCATTCATCATTATTTTACATGTTTGGCAACCTTTTGCTATACCTATGTAATAATTATATTATTTTTCAAAAGTAATAAAATGACAAAAAAAGAAGTAAACATATGGTTAGTTAATAATTTAATTTAAATACTTAATTATTTTTGTTCATTTACTGCTATATTTATCAGTGATAATTAATTACAGCACAAATCATTTGTATTTGGATAAAATTAATTAGTGATTGTTGTTGACAAAGCAATCGGACGATTTATTTGAAAATAAAGTATTGTATGATTTGAATTAATTAGTAATTTTGCAATCAGATTAAATGTTATATTTGAAGAAAATTGAAAAGTTTATATATATAATATTCATATTGTATCATTTTATCATTTTATCAATGCAACATTTCTTATTACTTTTGTTTGCAAACTTTAAATCATAAAAATGAATAAAAAAAAAATGCAAAGATTAACTAAAAATAATAAAAAATTCCATGCTACAAAAAAAAAATGTTATTTTGGTTAAATTTTTTTTAAATTTAATACAAAAATTAAAAACCTAACGAATGAAAATAAATATTAGTGCTAAAATAAATGATGAAATATTTTAAATATTATTTTTTATTTCTTAAGATTTAAACTAGCAGAAAAAAAAACAGAATAAACTCATCATGCTTTTATAGATAAAAGAGTTTTCAATTCTTTTATGAGTTTTTCGTCAACATAATCATTTACATATATATCTTATTATTACTTTTATTAATGAAATTAGTTGAGTTCTTTTTTTTTTTGTTATCAGAAATTTAAAACATCTTACATATATATAAATATAACAAATTATATTTAACAAATAAAATTTAATTTCCTATTATTTGCTATATTAACATTCATTTTAAAAATTTTGAAAAAACAAATTTTAAATGATTAATTCGTATTTCTAATTCCTTCTTTTTTTTTCTGGAATTTTCGAACAAATAATGTTTGCTTTTCATTCATATTTTTTATAACATTTCCATAGCATTTAGCATTTTAATTTTATCAATTATTCATTCATATTTGAAATATAATTTCATTATTTGAATTTTATCATTTATTCATAGTTTAAAATGGTTTCATATTTCATTATTTGAATTTTTTATCATTTATTCATAGTTTAAAATGGTTTCATATTGAAAATCTCATATGTTTAATTAATGAATATTTAAATTTAAATTTTAACTTTTCCTAAAAAGTCTCATGCATTTAATCA
>NW_018108786.1:17945-22945 GCF_000183805.2 Loa loa | reverse complement strand
AAAATTATTACTAACTCTTCTCATTTCCTTAACAAATAAAGAAAACAAAAAATAAAAAAACAAAAAAACAAAAAAACAAAAAACTTTTCAACCTGATACGACTGATACTATTATTATCAATCTATATTAAAGATTTTATCAATTAGGAATGGAATAATTTATAATATTCAATAATTAACAGAAAGAAAGTTTAAATTTTATGCAAAAATTAATTAATAATATATTTGTTAATTATAGCAATTGAAAGATTAAAATAATTGTGGGAAGAAGAAAAACATAAAAAATTTAATTAAAATATCAAAAAAAAAGGAAAAACATTATACAGTATACCATTTTTCATTACAAATGTAATATAAGACTTGCATAATGTCATGCAACGTAACCTGCAATAACATGCAGCGTAAAAAGGAAGAAAAAAAGTAGGAAAAAGAAGGATTACCATCAAAGTAGCAGCTAAACAAAGTAACTAGTAGTATGTATAAATTGGTTGCCATATATATGGCATTAAATGTTACCTTTCGAAACAGCCTTAACTGGTCTCCTTCTCTCTTTCTCCTCCTCTCTCTCTCTCTCTTTTACCTTTTCTTCTTTTTTTTTTCATTCTCCTTCTATTTGGCCAACAAAAGATACTTCCTTATTTCTAGGCAGAAAGAGGCCTTATCATCAAGTTTTAGACATACGTCATCATCTACGTGGACATTTGCGTCACCTTTTCAGCTCTACTTATTTGTTTTATTTAAAACATGACGTTTTACTCGATGTTATTATTTCAATATAATAAAATACTCAAATAAAATCTTAGGAATTATAAAATCTGAATTCAATTTTTTAATTATTTAAATTCCTTATGATTGCGAAAATTACGAAAAGTTTTAAATTATAAGCTATATTTCATACTAAAATCATTAATTTATCTCAATTATTTCATCAAATTAATTATTAAAAGTATTTTGTTAACCAATTTATTTGAAAAATATTTGATAAAAATTAACAAAATAATTTGATACAAATTTTTGCATATTTGGATTTAAACACTTTTTTTTCTGTTTATAATTATTGGATTAATTATTAAAATTTCAAAATATGATATAATTAAAGTAAGCAACGAAATATTACACGAAATAATACTGTTTTTTTTTTTGTTTTCCTTTCTTATCTCTTAGAACTCCTTTCAATTTATTAATTAATTAAATAATAAGTGATTAAAATAATTAACCTAATTGTATCAGATATTACGCATTCATGTAAACACGTTCAACACGTTTAAAACACGTTGACACGTTTCAAACATTTACGACTTATTTCAAGAGAAGAGAAGACAAATCAAGACGAAAAAGTAGAAACAAATTTTAAATAATCAAATTTTAAAATATTTTTAGAATTTGGTAATTTTAAAATTGAAAGTAAAAATGCCAAATTTTATCTATTTAATGGCACTAAAATATATTTCATTTTGACAAAAATTTTGCGCTCAATTTACTTGTCACATGTCACATCAGTTATCAACTATATACACAGACTTGTGCTAAAAGATTATGAACGCATACCATACGTTTCAAAATGTATGTTTGTCATTTTCAATTATCACTATTAATTAAAAAAAAATGCAAATAATATAAAAATTGATGCAAATGTTTTTAAAAAAAAAAGTAAAAAGAAAAAATGAAATTTAAAAATCAAATTTCAAATAAATTATTCATTTTAAAAAATTCCAATTAAATTGAATGGTATGCTCTTTCTACAATTTGATCATTTCATTCAATCATTTTACAGACAAAATTATTTTTTTCAACAATGATCAATTAATTTGAAATGCATTGTATACTTTGACAAAAAAAAAAATTTGTACTTACTAAAAAAGATATGAGAAAAAATTGGAAATGAAATTTAAAATGCATTTTATTAACAGAAATATCTTTTTTCATCCGTATTTCTTATTTGTTAGCATATAATTCAAACAAAATATTTATCATTTTTGCTTTCATTTTAATTTAGTAATGCGAAACTTAAATATAAATACTTCAATTACATTTGTACTTTTTGTTGACTTCTTGTTGATGTTAAATATTGCGTGTTTTGTCAATATTTTTTTTTTTTGCTTTTCACTTTCTTTTTTTCTTTGAATGATTCTTTTCAAGTTTATTTAATAATAAATTTTGTTTTTTTTTGTTATTTTATTATTTATGTATTAGATTTTAGTTTTTAATTAGCTATAAGTAACTATATTGGGATTGATTTATAAAAATGAATTGAAAAATTAATAGAAAAGATGACGATGACGCATGAAATGGAAACTCAAATGTCAAGCCATTTGGAGCATGCGGAAATGGAAAATGCGAGAAATGATGCAAAACAACGTGATGAAATTGAAAAAGTAGTTTAACACTTATCATTCATATCACTGATAAAAATTCAATAACAAGAAATATAATTATTAAAAGTAAGAAAGGGAGAAAGAGAGAGAGAGAGAGATTAAATGAATGATTTGAATAGAGGTAAAATTATTGGTAAAATCTTATATAGGAAATGATTATATCAGGAAGATTACAATATATTGCGATCAAAAAAATTATAGCTAAAATTTTTTTTATAAAAAAAAAAGAATTATTTAAGGAAGAAGCAGAAAGGCAAAAATGGCTTCGAATTAAGAAAAAACCAAAGCGAAAACGAGTTCTTGTAAAAATTAAAAAAGATGGAAAGGCTTGTTTTGTTTAAAATTTTTGAAATTTTTATCAAATGATACTAGTGATAAAGAAATAAGATTAATACTTGTTAAACTAGTATTATTTCAATACTGAAATAATTAAAATAAAAAATTAAAACACAAATGACCGAAAGTTATGGTATATCTAATCAAAAAATTAAAATATAAATTTAAAAAAAAGTTAAAATATAAAAATTAAAATATAGATTAAAAATGTCAGTTTTCATTACTTTCATTAAAAACAAAGATTGATTAAATATGTATTTGTTGATTAAATTCAAATTTAACATTCATAATTCCTTTTTTTTTTCCAAGCAAACTTTAAAATTTATTAAAATTTTTTAAAATAATTCCGGAAGAAGTAACTTTAACATTTTGCAAAAATTCATTAATATCAAATATAAATAAGAAATTAATAAATTACAATTAATAGAAATTAATAGAATAATGAGTAACAAATCTGTTGTTTGTGAATAGTAAACGGTTAAAAAAATTGAACAATATACAGCCAATAATACAACAATTACCTGAAGGAATTGCACAAATACCAACTGATAATGCTAGTGAAGAAGCTGATGAAAGATTTGCTCAAAGTGTAATATTTTCATGATAATTTCTTAAAATTTTATGATAATGATAGTATAGAGGAATTGTGATAACATCTCGAACAAAGTGATTAAAAAAAAGAAAAAAACGATTATTATCAAATAAGTGACATATAAATGATTGTTCAGAAAAGTGATATTTGGAATAGTCATTATTAAATGAAATGACCATTATCAGATAAATTATATGAAATGAGTCTTATCAAATAAATTATATGAGTTGATCTTTATCAGATAAGTGATATGTAATTGCTTTTTCTTTCAATGCACTTTTTTTTCTCTTTTTTTTCTTAAAGTTTTGTTTAATTTCACATAAATAGTAGAATAAATTTTTCGTTTGGATAATTTATGCCAAATAATTTATCATTTAATCAATTAACTGATAATCAAATATGATAAATTCTTATTTCAATTTAATCATTTCCCTAATATACGATTTAATCACAACATTCAACCTTCCACTACTCATTTCTCATTTTTTTTTTCTCCCCTAATTAATTAATTGAGAAAAAGAAAGCGAAAAAAATTGTCATGCAATTTTGATTTAAAATAATTTAAATAACATTTTTCTATTAATAGCAACAATAAATATTAATTTCCAAATGATTGGAATAATTTGTATCATTAATTATTCCAATTTTAATGTGCTCTTTTCAAAATATATACTTGAAATTTTCCTAAAAAAAAGATATTTTTTAAAAATATAATTTTTAATTTTCAATTTTTTTTAGACAATTTACAATTGTTTATATATAAAACGTACAAAATGATAGATTTTTTATTTCAGTGAAAAAATTTGTTAACATCACATATAAATAGCATATAGGCGTTGTTTTTGTTTATTATAAATGATAAGCTTATCATCATAAAAAATATCATTGCCTTATTTTTATCATTGAAAAGAATATAATATTAAGTTAAGTTTAGTAAATCGGGAAATATGTAATGGAATAATCAAAAATCGAATTATTGAATTAATTGAAAGTAGTATCTAATTGATTTTTATTTTTTTTTTTGAAAAAATACTACATAATACTTATAAAATTAGTGATTGATTTTTTCTTTAAAATTATTCCATAGTATTTTAGGTATTATGAGGTTTTTTTTTTTCTTCAATGTTTGAATTCGATGAAGCATAATCAAATAATCAAATATTTGATTAAATTGCATATGCTTTTATCAAATTCAAACGAACAAATTTATCAAAGGCAGTCATTTTTAATGTGACATACAATTAGCTAGAAGTAGCTAATGATGCCAACTGTCATAAATTTATCTTAGTCAAAACAAAACAGTCCACTTATTAAGATTACATAATTAATAATGATTTGAACAAAAAAAATAATTATCATGTTAATAATTTAAAGGTAGCTGAAGAAATTAAAGCATTAGCAATTGATGAATTTCAAATGGTACCACGACAAATTGGAATAAAAATTTGGCAATATCCATGGTTATGTTGTGCTAATTGGTTTATCCATCGACGATTAATGCGGGAATATCGAAATGTTTGCTTTTTCAAATTAATTTCATTAATATTTTAATTGGCAAAAAATACTTCAAAGTATTCCAAAGTTTTACTAATTAATACAAAAAAAAGGAAAAAATTCGAAAATAAAAAAAGCTGAAATTTTTAATTATCATTTTATTACGGGTTACGGTATTTTATTATACATAAGCTAAATATAGCT
>NW_018108786.1:12280-17278 GCF_000183805.2 Loa loa | reverse complement strand
TTATACATAAGCTAAATATAATTATGACACTAAACTAAACAAAGTATTCTAAAGTTTTACTAATTAGTACAAAAAAAAGGAAAAAAATTCGAAAATAAAAAAAAGTGAAATTTTTAATTATCATTTATTACGGGTTACGGTATTTTATTATACATAAGCTAAATATAGCTAAATATAATCATGCATAGGCTAAATGTTGTTAGATATAATTATGCATTAAACTAAATAGCTAGATATGCACAAGTTATAAATAATTGCTAATATTAATAAATTTTATTAAAGAATGAAAGGAATTTAATTAAGTGCTGAAAAATTAGATAATATTATTAATTTTTCATTTTGCTAGTATTGCAGGGAAGTGATTGAATTGTTAATTTAATTTGAATAATACATAATTATTTTCAGTTAAAGATTGTTCAAAAACAAAAAAAAATTAATTTTTATTTTGTTTTCTTTCTTTTTTCTCTTAAAATAGAATGGCTAATTTAAAATATAACTATTTGATTCGTATTTAACCAATTACCGTAAATAACGATAACTAATTTATTGAATATATTTAGTACTGAGTGATTTTTGATATACTCAGTAAATTAATTAACATCACTTATGGTAACTATCAATTCCGCTAATTGCATGTTGCTGCATTGTTGTTGCATTTTTCTTTTTTCATTGTCACATTTGTCATCATGAAATAAAAAAAAAAAGTCGAATAGATGAGAAAATTGAAGTTTTTGAATTCAATTTCTTATTTTCATTACGAATGTGTGCAAGAATTAACAATTTCATATGACAAAATTACTCCTTCAATAAATTTACTTGGCTCATATACAGCCATAGTGTCATATAGTGTCACATATATCTGTCGCATACATTTAAATCTATCATAAAAGTTAAAAATAGATTGCACTACGTAAGAATGCGTAAGACCTTTAAATAAACTTAGAAATAACTAAATCATTTGTTTATAAATTATTGAATAATACCTTATATGTCATTTAGAATTTAGCTAACAGATAACAATCGAATAAATAGATGTGACATATTTGAATAAAAAAAAATCTCTTATTACCTTCTATATACTTTATCTATGGTATACTTTATCTATAGATATACTTTATATAGGTATACGATAGGTATACTTTATCTATGACAGATTTGAGATGAAAATGAATTAAATGAAAAAGTATTAAAAAAATGGGTTGCATTTGATAAGTGTTATTATCAAGCATGACAATATGACAAAAATAGCCTGATGAAATTGAAGAATGGACAATAAAAAATGTGCAATGATATATTTGTCACCTTTAAGAAGAAAAAAAAGGTGACAATAATAAATGTTAAAAAAAAAATAAAGCATAAACTTGTATTTCCAAATAAAAAAAAGGAGAAAAAGAGAAAGAGGAAGAAGAAAAGTATTGAAGATTTGGAATTAAAGATTAAAAAAAAAATTTTGGGGAAAATTTTATCAAAAAAAAGTAAATTATTTGTTTCTTTTATACCTTTTCTTTTTTTTTCCCACATTTGGATACTAAAAGAAAAAATGTTGAAGAGAAAATGATTAGAGTGGAAAATTTTAAATTCAATTATTTTGTGAAAAAAAAAATTTTGCAAATACTAATTTAGAAAAATAATTATTACCAATTTATGATTCTTAAAATATATACATATACATCCATTTATAGGCATTTAAAGTAATTCCAAAAACGAGAAATTAGCATAAATTAATTATTTTCACATATTTATTTGCCGTTTTTTTATTTCAAAATTTCCTTATATTTTATAAATGTTTATTTTACAAAATTCCTTGTATTTTACAAATGGACAATTTTGTTAATTTTAGTTGGTTTAGAAAAATTTTTAGATTTTAAACAAATTATCAAATTAAAATAAAATGAATAAGTGAAGTTTAGTTGATTTGTCAAAAGTAAAGTAATGAGAAAAATTTGTTTTAACTAAAACTTTACGACATTTTAAGCCTAGTTAGTTGGTTCTCAATGTTTGCTTGACCAATGGTTACTTTTCATTTACAGCATGAGGTTCAAAAGTAATAAATTCTGTTAATTTGAAAATAAACTTTGACGAAAAACATTTAAGGTATTAGAATCATTTCCGGTTTGTTTTTTATTCACCGCGCTGTCGTCCTCTCGGACAGTATCTTCATTCTCGCGAATGACCGATTAGAAATCTTTTCTTTTTTTTTTTTTAAACCAATGAATAGTAAAAACAAGAAAAAGCAAACGAGTTATTTTTTTCTTTTTTTTTGTTGCGTTTCAGTATTTCTTGTGATAGAATTTTGCATGATTCAAATAATTGATTCATTTCAAAAAAAAATTTAAATTAAATTAAATAGTTTATTTCGATTAAATCAAATAGTTCACAGTTTATTTCAATATTAAATTAGGTAATTGAGTGGTTTAATTAAATTAGGTAATTTATTAAATTAAGTAGCATTTAAAAAAATTTTTCGTTTCAAGTATTTATCATCATAAGATAATAAATATTTCATGCTGATAAATGATAACTATAAGTTTATCAATGAAAAAAAAAAAAATTTTTAAAAAAGAAAAAGGAAGAAATTATTTTTTTTCTGAAATTAATTTTATTTCTTCAATAATATTATATTTATAAATGAATTAATTTTCTCTCTTTATTTTTTTATTTTTAAGTGGAAAGAAGATAAAATAAAGTATGGTGATATTGCGGAAGTTGTAAGAGTAACATATCTTGATGAAAAGATTGAATTACCAACTGGTTTTGTAGAAAGTAATAAAGGTTAGTTTTTGATACATTTTTAGTAAATTCGAAATTTTAATTTAAAATTGAAATTTTTAATTTAATTTCAATTATACAATGATGATTAATTATTGCATCTATCTATTCGCTTTAGCTTTTTTTTTTTTTTGCTACATGTTACTCTAACCTTGTTCATTAATTTAAGGTTTAACCTTGTTCATTAATTAAGAATGACGATAATAATTAATGCTAATTAGGCTATAAATGGAGTAATGTTGTCCACTTAACTGGCTTAACTTAATGGCATTTTTGGAAATTTTATTTTTAACCATTTTAAAATTCAACATAAACCAATGTTTGATAATAATATGCAACAAAAATGACTTAATTGTAAAATTTTTGCAATAAAAAAAAAATACAAATCCTATAAGATTTTCCTAAATTTTATAAAAAAATTTTTTTTTGTAAAAAAAAAGGAAATTTTTTTTAAAAAAAGTAAATTAAGCAACATAAACGAAAGAAAGTGAAAAAGAAAAGGAAATTGGAAAGTTTGAAATTAAATTATAATTTTTCAAAGTTTTTCATTAGCTGATTAAATTGAAAGTCGTATATGGTTTGTTGAAAATATAGTGATGAATAAATAAATTTATTCAACTTTAAAAAAAAAAGGAAAAAATTTGATTGAATTTTAAAATATTTATGACAAAGTTATCATTTCGATGTTATAAAGATGTGCTTAAACATTTTAATATCTTATGATTTCATCGTGGTCAATTTTTAAAAAAAAAAAAAAAAAGAAAAGGGGACAATTACTTACAGAATGCATATTAGGAATTCAAATTACTTGTAATAATAATTTACTGAATAACTTTTTTTTTTATTTTCTCTTTTTAAATATGCTTCGTTTAATCTATTATCAATAAGTTTCATTTATAAGATTATTTTATGAAAAAAATTCGAAGAAATAAAAATATTAAAAATCGTCGATAATAAGATTGTTAGTGATAATATTGAAATAATTAAGGAGTAAATTTTTGAATAAATTACTCGAAAAATTATTCTTAATACTTCCATTTTTCTTATCAATTGATAAAATTTTAGAGGAATATTCTGAAAGATAAATTAAACAGAATAATATTTATTAAATAAATTTTTAATGTGATATAAGAATTATTAATAGTAACTTTGAATTTCTCTTTTCCTCTTTTTTTTTTCTATTAACTATTAAAAATATATCAAATTCAATTAGTTAAATAAGTGCTATAAGTACAATAGATAATAAAAAATTTAATCAAGTGATAATTGGTAATCATAGATCAGTGCTATATGAATGGAAAACATTTCTTAAGATATTAATTAGTTAAACGATTGAATTTGTATTTGATTGGTTTGTTTATTAAATTTGCAAATGTCTATTTTTAAAAATATCTTAAATAAAATGCATTGCGCATTTTCAGCCATTATCACAATTTGTTACCATACTTAGCTATTTATCAAAATTGTAAATACTTATCCATAATCGATAAATACTAATTAAAATAGAGGAAATGCTAAAAGTTGCATTAGCATCAGATGATAGTAAACAATTAATTTTTAGTATTTCAATTAACTTATTTCACACTGAAATAGCATGAATTACAAAATGATACATAACCATAATTGATAGCAAATCACTGATAGCAAATGAAAAAGCAAAGCATAATTTTTATCAGTATATAGGCATTAGAAATCTATTCAGTAATAAAAAGAAATAATGATTTTTTTTTTTGACAAAATTAATTCCATATATATTTTCTTCAATTATTTCACTAAACATATTTGCAATACCTCTTTATAAATAATGAAAATAAAACAGAAAATATTTTTAAAGAGCAAACAGAAAAGAAAAAACGAGAAAATGATAAATTCAAAATTGAATAAAAATTTAATATTTAATAATTTATGAGAAGGAAAATATAAAAAGATATCGAATTATTTTGTAATAATTTATTTCTTTTTAAATTAATTTTTCATTCAAAATTAGCCAATAAGTTACTGTTATGTTTATCTGTTTTTAAATTCTTTTATGAATAATTTTTTTCTTTTATTTTTAATTATTGCTTTTTAAATAAAAAAAAAAAGAAAATTTGGAAAGGAATAATTTTGGTATGTATGTTTAAATATTAAATACCTTAAATTGTAGCAAATATTTCAAAAATTGCAATGAATTTCATTTTGCATACCATAACAAATCATTCAAAATTTTTTTTCTTTTTTTTTTTTTAT
>NW_018108786.1:4970-12092 GCF_000183805.2 Loa loa | reverse complement strand
TAAAATTTTTTTTTCTCTTTTTTTTTTTTTTTTTTTATTATCATTTCAGAAATAAGCATAACTTCAAATTCGGAAATTCATTCAACTATTAAAACAATCAATGATGCTGAAAAAATACCCTTTCATTTGGAAAAATTATGTTTGTTATTATTTCAAACAAAAAAGTTTTTTTCTTCTTTTATTTTTAAATTTGATTTATTAAAAAGTTAAACTTTTGCTAAGATATATGCCAAAAGGTTAAAATAGTAATTAGTGGCCCAAAAATTGAAGTAATTTATCAAATTAGAATAATATTGATATAATTTTATCCGAAAACTTTTACGATTATAAAACTTCAAATTTGGCATCATTTATAATGTTTATTAAATCAATAATTAAAATTTCAAATAATTTGATGAAATGAATTTGATATTTTTATTTTCCATTGGTTACATTCATTTGTTTTTAAGAAAGTTATTATTATTTTTTACTTTTTCTTTTTTAGCCAAGGTGGAATAATTGATAAATTCGGATCTAAAAATGCTCAATGATACAGTAATCGAAGAAAATTAAATTATTCCAATATCTATTCTGTGATTTGGTTGAATAATAAAATCTATAAACTTCATTTTTATATAATAATTTTTAATTCTTTATTTATAATACAAATTGAAATTATACAAATTTCAGTATAACTTAAAATTGAGCGAAATTTATTAATTGAATTTTGATAGAAAAGATCTATTAATGCTATTAATAATTTGTATTCGATATATTTGTTGCATAATTGTTTGGTTCAATTAAAAACGAAAAAAAAAGTTAAGTGAAAAAAAAGCTAAAAAATGAAAAAGATTAAGCAAAATAATTTTCAACGATATGATCCATTGATGAAATATGCAAGGAATTTATTTTATAAACAAATCAAAATTCAAAAATTATAGTTTTTTAATAAAACAATCCAAACTTTTTTTTCTCTTTGATATAACACTTAAATTCATTTGGTAAACAAATGAATTCCTTGTAATTAGTTATACATTTAATTAATTTACAAAGGTATGATGAAATGCTTGCATTGACGTTGAAATTTCAATAACTATAATCTGTTGATTGGAAAAAAAAATGATAAAAATTATAAAAAAATGCAAATTAAATTTTAAAAACTAAAAAATATTACTACTTCAGCTGGAAAACAAGAATTTCATATTAAATTGAAAAAAATTTGGTATGAAATAATATTTTGCAACATCCATTTTAAATGCTAATAATTTTTTTTTTTTTTAATATTCTTTGAATTTTTCCGCTCATTTAATTCAAATTGCTAAAAATAACAAATATTAAAATTATTTTAACCATTCTGCTATTAGCTATCGAAATGATGACATACAATTGACAATTATTAGATTCTTGTATGTTTAATTTTTTTTTTGATTCTTGCAAATAAAAGAAAAAAAATACAATAATTTGATTCCTTTTTTTCTGTTTGAAAATAGTTTGTAAGATTGAAAAAAAATAAACAAATAAAATTTTCCGATAAAAATTCCAAAATATCGAAGGATTATTCATATTTCAAGTTGAAAATTTGAAATGAAAGTTTTAACGAGGTACAGAATTTACCGTATCCTGAAAAAAAATATGTATGCTTTTCGTTTTGAAACCCAAAAAACTTGAATATATCAATGATAAAAGAGAACTGTTAAAATCATATCGTAATTTAATTTAAAAACAACAACAAATATACGTTTTCCAATTCTGATTTTTAAAAACATTGATAATAAAAATTAATAGATATAATATCAAAAGAAAAAAAAAGATTTAATTTAGGAGAATGGAATGATTTGTTATAACTTAAATTTTTTGGATTTAATAAAATAATCCATTCAAAAATGCAATGGAATAGAAATGAATGATAAATTGATTATTATAAATTGAAAAGGTCAAATAATCTATCGTAAATTTAATAAAAAATGAGGCCCATTGCAATGACCTTTCTAAAATTATTCCTAGACAGATCCAAAATCATTTCCACAAAAATAGCATTTGATTCAGATACAAATTATTATTGGTGTGTAATAAGTAATTAAAAATTTTAATAAAAAATTTCAATAACTTAGTTTCATTTTTGTTTGATAGAAGATAAATTCAATGAATTATTTTTCTACGTTTTTTTTTTTTAATATATTCATTCCAAGTCTTAACTTTTGCTTTATTATGTCGCAATAACTGTTGACACTTTCACTGCTTTAATGGATAATTCCCATTCATAAACGCTCTAATTTACATGTTGAATATTAATTAATTATTGTACAAAAATACTCAAATTAAAAAAAAACTATGACTTATTTGTCTATTCAAATATTCAATATTATATTCAAAATACACAAACACGAAAATCTACGCATTGACATATTGAGCACTAATTATTGCGCCAAAACACTCAAATGAACAAATTATAACTTACTTGTTTATTAAATATTAAATATTATACCAGAATACTCAAATAAACGGACTACGATTTACATATTGAGTATTTAATATTATATCAAAACACTCAATTGGAGAAAGAGAAAAACTATGAGTTACTTTGTATTGAATACCAAATATTGCATCAAAACACTCAGGTGGAAAAACTATACTTATGTAAAGAATATCAATTAATGAGCATTAATTGTTGTGCTATAATATTCAAAAAGAAAAACTATGCAAAATATTATATCAAAATACACAAATAAGAAAACTATAACTTACTTATGGATTGAACACATAAATAAGGCCAAAGTTTACTTATGTATTGAATACTAAATATTATACTAAAATAAATGAATGAAAAAACTATGCCTTACCTATGCATTGAATATTAAATATTATATCAAAATACTCGAAAAGGAATACTATACATTGACATACTGAACATAAATTATTGTTCAAAATAATCAAGCAAGGAAATTATACTCTACCTATACCTTGATTATCAAATATCATATCAAAAACTTATGTATTGATTATTAAATATCATATCAAAAACTCATATATTTACTCATGTATTAATAAAACATGTTATTAAATATTATACTAAAAAACTGAAAATTAATTGTTATAAATAATCTAAACCCATTAATGAAAAATAATGAAATTTAATCTTTTCATTGAAATTTCATAGAGCTAAAATTAATCCATTTCAAAAATAATGAAAAAAAAGACAGATATAAATTAAATAAGCAAACAATTGAAGATGTATTTTCGTCCCTAAAATTATTTTTTTTTTGCAATTCCAATTTCAAAAATGTTTAAAAATAATATTTACATATGAAAAATGAACATTACTTAACAGTATATACATTCATGGCAAATAGCAAATAGCGACGGAAAAGGCTAATTTAGTTTTGGTGTTTAATTGTAGTGGAAAAAATTTCCCTAAATTATGCTTAGCTTATTTTCCAATAATTCCCATATTTCCCGTTATTTCTTCAATTGCTTTATAATTTGCAATCTTTGCAAATCTTTTTTTTCTTTTTTTTTTTGCAAATCTGCAATTTTTTTCAAAATTTGAATTTAAATTTTAACCTAACGAATATTAGGCGATATATTTTAAGCATAACTTATTGGAATATTAAGCGATATAATTTTAACTTTTATTTATTGGGATGTTTTTTACCAATATATTTTAAGTTTAACTTATCACAATATTTACCAATATATTTTAAGTTTAACTTGCTGGAATATTTGCCGATATATTTTAAGTTTAATTTATTGGAATATTTACCAATATATTTTAATTTTAACTTATTGGAATAATTAGCAACAATATTTAGCACTATAAATTCTTTTATTCTTTCTTTTGCTAAACAATTTTAGGAAAATATTTTTGAACTATTTAATACTAATTAATGGTATATATCTATTCAGTTAATTAAAATCTTTGCTAATTTTGCCAACAGTTTTCTTTTTTGCTTTTTTTTCTTCAATTTTTAAAAATAATATAATATTTGAAATGCTATAAATTGAATTTATTTTTACTAAAATATTGATTAATTCTAGCTAAGAAATAACAAAAGTCAAGAATTATGACGAATTCTTTACAATGAAAATTTTATGAGATAAAAAAATTTAGCATATTTAAAATTAAAAAAGAAATAGATAAAACTTACGATTGTTTTCTCGTACATCTTTTTTCTTTCTTTTTATTTTGCTAAATAATTTAAAAGAAAAGAATTTTGGAATTAATTTAACATTAATTAATGAATATATATGTATATATATATATACCTAATCTATCAATTAAAATCTTAATTAATTTTTGCAAATAGTTTTTGCTTACATCAACATTTTTTATTTTCTAATTTCCTTCCAACATTTCTTTTTCATCTTTCCTTCCTTCCTTCCTTCTTTTCACCTAACAAATAATAATAAATCTTCTGGGAAATGCTATATCCCTTTCACAAATTTTTTTTTTTTTTCAACCACAACATCGTTTTTAAAATTACACCTTCCAAATTTTCAAACTATCACATTAGCTATGCTTTCAAATCTTTCATACTATAGCTGAGTTTTTTTTTCCTTTTTTCATTTTTTTTTTTAAAATAATTTTGAAATGTCAATTTTTATCCTTTTTTTTTTCATCTTACTGATTTTGATAGATAAAATAGCCAGTTATACTTCGAAAAAAAAAGAATTATTCCATTTCAATTCATTCTAAATTAATTTTATAAAGCTAAAAAGAAAATGTAAAAAATGAAAAGTTACTTTTTTTTTTTTTTTTCTTTTAGATGCAAGGAAAATGTTTGCTTATAATTTATCGTAATATCATGTTATTTCAAATATTAGCGAAATTTTTGTTTTCAATTCTTCAAGAAATTGCAATTTTTTTTCCAAAAAAAGTATCGAAATGCAATTTCAATTCAAATATCAAAGTTTTTAAATTTTAAATAAATTAAACTTAACCTTCAAATCAACCCATAATCTTATCCAGAACTGTTAACAATCATATCATTTCATTTTTAATTCACCAAAAATAATTTCAATCGACCCATTTTGATATATTTAAATTTGGCTCATATCGGAGCGAATTTTTACCCAAAATTAATTGCATACCAAAAACTGCCCTATTGCTACTTTATTGCTTAATCTTTCTTTACTTTCCTTTTTTTTGCCACCTGAAAAATTCCAAATAAATTTGCATATCAAATGTGTTAGTTATCGTTCAGTTCTTTCAATTTTTGAACGACAAAATACATTCCTTACAATAAAATTGCCGCTTTCTATTTTTTTTCTCTCATTTTTGGGTTATATTAATGGAGAATAATCATGAACCGCGATATTGTTTTCGATTAGTACCATTGCAGGTAAGCCTGAAATTAAATATTACTTAAGTTCGAAAATAAAAAAAGCAATTTTTATCATACAAACATCTTGAAAAAAAAAAAAAAAAAGAAGAAATCATATCGCATTTCTTCAAATACATCCATTTTTAGTAAATATAAAAAATTTGAAAAATAATAACAAACGAATCAGTCAAGCATGTCAATGTAAATAATTTGAAAATATTCCATTTATAACGGAAATTTATACGGCTAAGGAAATGTTGTTAACCATATTGGTGTAAAAATTAATTCAACCATATGCTAAATGAATAAATTTAATTTTCACAAAGCATGGCTAAAGGAAAATTACAAATCCCTTAATATAATATAATTCGTATTACTACTTGCTCATTTAATGATTTATTACAGTATGATAATATAAAATACTTGTTTAATGTTATCATAGATTTGTTGCAAAATGATTATTTTCTGTGATATTCTCATTCATTTGCTTATTTGTGGATTGCTCATTAAATTAACAATATCTGGATTAATTTTTATACCATTTATTATTTTTCAATTGATATTAACCATATTATCAATATTATTTTATATTGGTATCATAAATGAATCAGATATACCAATGATACCAATGATTGTTGCTAGGGTATGTGTTTATTTCATATTAAACTTGATAAAATTTAATGCGCAAATAATATGCAAAATTTAATGGAAATTTATGGATTGAAAAAGAATTGCAATTAGCATGCATAAAAAGCATGAATATTTTTATGAAAAATTTTGAAATAATTACAATATTAGCTATACGTTTTAAAGAAAACATTTTCATTTTAGATTTAAAATTTTGAAGATAAGAATTTTGGAAGAGAATTAAATTAAACTAAAATACAAAAAAAACAGTTTTTCTTTTTTTTCTGAAAAATATTCTATAGTATTTAAAATATTATTCGATAAAAAAAATTATATCACTTAAAAACTGATTTAATGAAATTAAACTATGATATACGCTTTTTTTCCATTTTGTCATCAACAAGTAAGTATAAGCTATATGCAAAACTTCTACAAATCATTGCCAGTAATTAGAAAGTTTGAAAAAGTTAGCAATTTTGATAAGCTTTTTCAATCTAGTTATTCTATGCTGGAATTCTGAAGATAACTTAATGTTATAATGGATAAACTATATTCAAATATAACTTTACAGCAAAAACAATGGCATAAGAAGACTGATAATCATAATCAGATCATTGATAGCACTTTTCATATACAAAAAAAAAAGAATTTGAAAAATTTCAGATTATGATAACGTTGACAGTTGGTATCGTGACAATCTTAGCATGGATTGCATTTGCACTATCGCTATTTTTACTTATTGATTTTGAAAGTCCAATCAGTAATACTTTTACAGTTCATTTCTTTACAAAAAAAAAACATTCGTAAATCTTGAACATTTCAAGATTTGAACATTTCAATTTGAATTTGAACATTTCAAATTATCTAATAATTATTATTTAGAATGATAAAATTCGTTCCATTCATTGCTTAATCAGTATTGTACGAAAATAAGGTTGTAATAGTTGATATTATTACAATTATATATATATTATATGTATAGTGAAAATTAATAATTGAATATCACTTTGATAGTTATTAGTTTTTACTGAGTACCACTTTGATAGTTATCGGTTTTTACTGAGTATCACTTTGATAGTTATCAGTTTTTAATGAATATCACTTTGATAGTTATCAGTTTTTAATGAGTATCACTTTGATAGTTACCGGTTTTTACTGAGTATCACTTTGATAGTTATCGGTTTTTACTGAGTAT
>NW_018108786.1:2359-4649 GCF_000183805.2 Loa loa | reverse complement strand
GTATCACTTTGATAGTTATCGGTTTTTGCTGAGTATCACTTTGATAGTTATCGGTTTTTGCTGAGTATCACTTTGATAGTTATCGGTTTCTATTGAGTATCACTTTGATAGTTATCAGTTTGTAATGAGTATCACTTTGATAGTTATTAATTTAAGTGCTGATAATTCAAATGAGATTTCAATTCTACAAATAATTCTTGCAATTCGATAAAAACTTCCATAAAATTAGCCAAAGTTTAATTTATATATTACAGAACGATTATCACCAACAACATACTTAGGATTACAAGGTACAATAATGACAATATTTTTGATAATATTGATAATGGAAGGGACTATTTTACATGCCGAATACAAATATATTAAAAGACAAATGAATCAGAAAGATGTTGACGAAGAATTTTTACCATTTATGTACAATGGTAATTTAACAATGAAACCTACTGTTGTTTGAGAAATAATATATTCAATTGTAATCTATTTTATGTTTTTTATCTTAACAAAAGTAACAAATTATAATTTTCAATTGTTTATTCCTAAATATTGTTTTCTTTTTTAAGAAGATATTTATTGTTTACAACAAGAAATTCATTGTTTACAAATAAATGAATAACATTTCATAGATAAGTGTTTGCATTGTAAAGTAACAACAATAATATCTTCGGCACTATTAGAGGAAGGTCTTCTCTCATTTTTTGATAATTAAATATCTTTGTGATTTATATTATGATGCTAATTAAAAGCAATAATTGAATCAAATTATTGATTGAATTAGACTTTTGACATTTTAAAATCTGAAATGTTTAATTTACATGTTACAATGGTAATATCCTTTTGCATGAACATTCTATTGTTGAGAAGCTTGTATTATGAGGTTACGAGCTATGCTGGTGATGGTATAGCATCTGATAGGGCCTTCCCATGTCAGACAGATCTCAACTAAAAAAGGTCAGATAAAGTATATTCACGGATAGATTGGTCTTGTTAACTCCACGAAAACCATCTTAGGAGGGAGAACAATTCTAACTCCAAAACTGGGTAGATTGAGCTCGTTAAGCTCTGTAAAGCCATCCATCTAAGAGAATGATATTCCACATTATCGAGGACTTCATTGTAATCATCCTATCAATATGTCATGGCATTTAATCCTGCTAGCATTGCGCCTTACTAAAAAAAAAAATCCACTATGCTGTCTGGAAAGATATATCCATACTTGCAGCATTTGCATTAAGCCTGGTTAAAAGCCTATCCAAATCTTCGTTTGTAAAGCCTAGCTATGGATGATCTTAACAATACCAAAGTGAGAGTATGTTCGAATATGATGAATAATACAATTTGAAATGCTTGAATACATATATTAATAATTTATGCAATTTTGTACAACTACTATGAACTGTTTGTTAATAAAATAAAAAATTAAATTTTGTTGTTGAATTTGAAATTGTTGAATTAACAAATCAGAAAGCTACAAATTAAATTCAAATAATTTCAACTGAGTAACATTGATTGGTAATTTTAATATAGAAAGAGATACAGGTGAAAATTACACTTCCAATTTAGATTAATGAGAGCAATGACCAGTAATGATCATTTAATTGATATAAAGAGGAAATGAAAACTTCCCTTTATATCAACTAAAATTCTGATTGAAAATCTGACTAAAAATTTCAATTTCCAGTTTGTTAGTAATGAATTTTTTCCAACATATAAAAACTTTGACAGTTTCCGTTTGCTTTTTTCTTTTTTTTTAACCATTTTGAGGAATAATGCAAATTGCATTTGTTCACATTATACATTAATTTAATAGGTAAAAGTTGAAAAGTTAAAAGTAACATTAATTTAAGAGATGAAAAGTTGAAAGCTAAAGTTAGGATGAAAGTTAATAGATAAAAGTATGACATTACTATTGAAAATCAATTAAACAAGTAGGAAAAGAGAATACTTGACAGAAATAAAATTAAATTCACAAATTTAATACTTCTTGTTTTCATACACCTTCTTATCCAATTAAACATACAGCAAAAAAAAAAAAAATAAAATAAAAGAAAAAAAAAAGCAAATCTGGTAATTTTCGGATTACTGTAAATGGATATATAATGAAAATATACATAGTGATTTCATGAATATGCAAAAAGCTTTGATGAACAAGCTGAGGAATGATGAATTTGATTAATAGACGATGAATCAACATGAAATGCTTAACATATATGAAACTATTTTCAATTTAATCATACAAAAAAAAAAAAAAAGATAAAGATAATTGTAATGATAATACATAATTATTAATGTT
>NW_018108786.1:0-1933 GCF_000183805.2 Loa loa | reverse complement strand
TATTTTCTCAGTAATGTTTTTGTCATTATTAGAAATTGGAGGAATGTATAATTTTTGATTGATTAATGATGCGCAAATGTTCATTAATTTTTGATCAATTAATGATGCGCAAATGTTCATTAATTTTTGATCAATTAATGATGCGCAAATGTTCATCTATCATCTTTTAAAGTTCGAAAAAAAAAAAAAAAAACTCCTCTACTAGCTGTTGCAAAAATATTCACCAATTATAATCAAAGATTGCTCAATTGTTTCATATTGGAATCTAATGATTACTTCTTTTGATAGTTATTGTAAACAATCGAATCATTTTAATTTTTTAATTTTAAATTTTGCAACATATTTTTTTTTTGCAATACGGAAGCTGCTTATTACTCTCGATTAAATAAATCCTTCTACATTGAAACTAATTAAAATTTGCAATAAAAAAATATTGCTACTGAATAGTATGACGCATACAGTAATTTTGAATGACGCATACAGTAATTTTGAATGGCGCATACAGTAATTTTGAATGATGCATACAGTAGTTTTATTTAGCATAATCATTGTCATTTTATGTTTTTTTTTCTTTTCCGAATTATTTCAAAGTATTTTATTAATATCATAGCCACTAAGATTAGTTAATAATCTTTTTTTTTTTTGGATTTTCCAAAAGTAATACTGGAAGAGTATAATTTATTGTTTTGATGATGAAAGAGAAAAATTTGTTCAAGATTAATTTGATAGATGTTATGTATAAAATATGTTTTTTTTTTTTCATAAAGAAAAAATTGATGGAAAGGAAAAAAATTTTTGTTCAAAAATAGATATGACGTACAAAAAATGCTTTTTTCTTTTTTTTTTTTTTTTGTTAAAATAATCATTTCTATACAAATGAAATAAAATCATGCAAAGAGAGAAAATTTTTATAATTCCAAAAATTGTAACTTTGTATACGATTCCATTGTTCACATTCTTGTTTTTTTTTTTCGTAATTTGTTCATTTTTATATTAGAATATTGCTAAATGAATGATAAGTGAATGACCTATGTGACCCCATTATATCTGATAAGATAATGGGAAAATTTTTCATATATATTACAAATATGAAGCATAAACTTATGCCTATTCAAAATTTCCACTTTTGTGTTATAAAAAAGTTGTTTAAATTATCTTCAACATGCAAAAATTCTAATTTTACATTCTAATCGAGATCATGAAAAGTTTGCAGAAAACTTTGAATTTAGGTTTATTTGTGCTTAAGAATAGCTAAAGAGCGTATGATGCTTTTGTTTAAAATTTTTTGCAAAATAAATTAATTACCTGATAATATCGTAATTTCGAGAGTTCTTTCGAGACAATTAAGCTTTAATGAGTACTTAACCAATAAACCAAAAGGAGGGAAAACGAACAAACTAAACATATTATGGAGCATTTTTGCAGCCGTAAAATAGTAATAAAAAATATTCATAAAGTTAAGCAATAAATTTGATATAAATGAATTCTATAATAATGATTAGCATATAAGAACAATGTTCATTCAATAGGAATGAAATTATTTGATCGAAAAAAAAAAAACAATTTGTCCTTTAACATTAAAAATACATTAAAAAGAGCAAAATAAAATGCAAACAAAAAATATTTGCAAGTAAATAAATATTTTCATTCATTCATTTATTTACTTGAAAAATTAACGGATTTCATACAATTTAAAAAAAAAATTGCATAGTATATAAGTACATTCAAAGAAGTATTGCAAAAAAAAAAAAGTTTTCTTTCTGATGAAAAAATAAAAAAATTACTGATAGATTGGAAATATTCATGAATTATAAAGATAACCTGAAAAACTGTTAGAAAGTAAAATTATCGATAGATTGGAAATATTCATGAATTATAAAGATAACCTGAAAAACTGTTAGAAAGTAAAATTAATCGATAGATTAGAATATTC
>NW_018108785.1:23872-25637 GCF_000183805.2 Loa loa | reverse complement strand
TTTTTTTTTTTTTTTTTTTAAATCGGTGTATACCTAAAATACTTTTTTTTTTCTTTTTTTTTTCCTTGCTCAGTATACCTCAACACCTGATCCAAACATCAGGCATTATTCTCGTAAAAAAATAAAGATAAAAAAAACAAAAATACATAAAGAAAAAACCTTTTGATTAAAAGTCAAAAATTCTAAATTTAAAATAATCCTTTAAGAATATGGAGTAATTCCGAAAATATGATTGATATGTAAAGTTAAAACCACTTCACTCATCAGAAACCTTAATCAATAAGAAAAAAAAATCATAACCAACCTAGATAATCACTCCCAAAAGTGATTTCTATCAAAAAAAAGAAAAGAAAAAGAAAAAAACTTGAAATCTATCACTACCCAAATTAAAGTCCAGTAAAAAAATTTTAAATATCATCAGAAAAATAAAAATTAAAATATATTATAAAAATTACTTCACAAAAAAATATTACTAATTTTTTTTCGTTTTTGGATTTGTAATTCAAATGTATTGTGAAATTGGAAAGGAAAATAATTCATTTTTAATGTTTCGATAAATTTAATAAATAAAATGGTACAAACCATCCGTCAATGGAATATCTTCATTCATTTCGAACAATCAGTCAATCAATTAAAGTAAAATAGCATTTGAACAAATTATGATGGAATTCATTTAGAACGAATCTTTCAATTCATTCACATATTCCTTAAGCAAGCATTAAATTGATAATGATAAGTTTCATCATGATAAAAGTTAAGATACTCAGACTTTTACTTTTAGCCATTATTCACTTATTTTTTTTTTTCTCTAGCAATGAATTACTCTCAATGTTTGTTTCAATTATCAACTATGACTATTTTCATAATTTTCTCACTGCATCGTAGCATTATTTTTCATTAATTTCTATCAGTCTTTGATATCTCTTTCGGAAAAATACAATTTTATACCATTTCTCTTACTACACTACGTAAAACTGTTTACATCAATTCTTAAATCGCTACCCTCATACTATTTCAACGAAACAGATCTCCCGCACCCCCTTACAAAATATGCCAATTCTAAAAGTGTTGCATAATAACCGCATGCGACAATTTGTGAGATTTTATTTCCCAGGATATTTAAGACATTAGTAATCCGTTTTCATCCATATTTTTAATTGTTTCTCCTTTGATGAGCCATTGATTTTGTAATTCTTATCATTAAATGATACAAGAATCATTCAAAAGAATGCGCTTTTTGGTTTTTTGTCGATTTGCATTTGAAACTTTTGTAATTTAATTATATCCACTTCAGTATTTTTCTGCTTGATTTTCATTTCAAAATGAATAGCTGTCGCCACTTATTAGTATATCTTTAGCAGTAACTGTGAAGTAATTGTTACAAATCACGATTATTCGGGAGTTTTTCATAATCATAGGTTACTGTGAACGTAAGCAGTTACCGCTCGTAATACTCACATAGCGGTTGTAGCCCTAATGAAATTATGACGATTTTTTGGCGATAATCTGGATAGTTTGTGAATAATAATTCCTTAAGGACCGTAGTGATGACGAAATAGTTCTAGCAATTTTTATAGATATACTCGGATTATTCACATGATATTCGTCTACTAATAATAGATTTTACGTTTATTTCAGATGGCATCGAAATTTTACAAACGGTTCCTTCGGTTAGCTTCACGTTGGCCACAACATCCCGAAAATTTGCAGCCAGCGAATCGAGATGCGTCGGTATTCTTGAAGAATGAAATAGAAAGAATATTTC
>NW_018108785.1:13058-23706 GCF_000183805.2 Loa loa | reverse complement strand
GCTTGATTTTCATTTCAAAATGAATAGCTGTCGCCACTTATTAGTATGTCTTTAGCAGTAACTGTGAAGTAATTGTTACAAATCACGATTATTCGGGAGTTTTTCATAATCATAGGTTACTGTGAACGTAAGCAGTTACCGCTCGTAATACTCACATAGCGGTTGTAGCCCTAATGAAATTATGACGATTTTTTGGCGATAATCTGGATAGTTTGTGAATAATAATTCCTTAAGGACCGTAGTGATGACGAAATAGTTCTAGCAATTTTTATAGATATACTCGGATTATTCACATGATATTCGTCTACTAATAATAGATTTTACGTTTATTTCAGATGGCATCGAAATTTTACAAACGGTTCCTTCGGTTAGCTTCACGTTGGCCACAACATCCCGAAAATTTGCAGCCAGCGAATCGAGATGCGTCGGTATTCTTGAAGAATGAAATAGAAAGAATATTTCGAAAGGAACAGAATATTTTCCAGGATGAACTTTGCGAAAAACGATATGAAAGTATTTTTTTTTTTCATTTAATATATTAAGGAATGATTATGTACTTTATATTTAGAAAAAGTGTGGCAAAATTATCTGAAAAAGATGATTATTGAAATTGTGTTTTGTTGAAATTACTGAAATTACACGATCTTTTTCCGGCTCAAATCAGACACTTGAGATAGAAAATATCAGCATCACTAATATTAAGTTAGCCCATTATACCTTTAAAGTGCTTCGAAGCTTTAGTTATTAATGCCATATGAAAGCAGTACTGACACCGTACACCTGAATGCTTGTGTTTATTTCCATAGTCATTTCGTCATTAAAAGCTGTTTATCATTTTTTCTAAACTTCCAACAGATATGGAATGTAAAAATGCTGGGTGTGTTTTTAAGGTAAAGAATATACTGAACAAAGGAATCGAAGCATTGATGTTCCGCTGCGATAATGAATTCACTTTCCCTTTTTTGCATAGTGCAACGACGTTAAAATGATTTCAGGTTTGGAACAGCTTGTTTCAAATGAACATTTACGTAACTTTCCCTGTAATTACAAAGCAGGCGCTGTGGCGTTGTCGCTTAAACAATTAAGGAAGATGAATTCACCACAAGGACGTTTCATGTTAGGCCTGGAATTAGAACCACCTGAAACAGACACGACCAACAAAGGAATCTTTGTTAAGTTATTCAATAAAATGAAATCAGCAGCATATCGCAAAGGACTTTTGAAGAGGTCATCGATTGAGTTTTCAGATGTCGAGTTAGATGTTTCATCATTACCGAAACCTAAGAAAGAGCTGATAGGGTAGGTGATACAAATTGGAAATGCTGTTCTGTAAACAGAATACTTTTTATAATCTAGCTAACCTGACAACCTAGTCACTAAATAGTTGAATATTAATTTGGAAGCGTTCAAATGACTTTACTTGCATTCTTCCTTTCTCCAAAACTTTATGAAGTGTCATTCTGAGAATAAGGATTGTTAACTTTCTTCAAGTAATTCCTAAATTTTTATCTCTAAGATTACACTTCCTGCGGAAGTTTATCTTTTGCACTCATTGTCCACTCGACTGTCAATATCGTGATCACTAGATTACCCACTAAATCAATTTTTACATTATGCTTCTGTATCGTTTCTGTTCAAGATAAAAATGATAATTTGATCCTCAAACGTGGTTAAAGTGCCAGGCAAATAAATTTGGAATATATTATATTGTAACACAAATTTAGTGCTATTAATATACGTTGTTATTCTTATAACTTTTGCTTTTGATGACTTTGCGATTAAATGTATAATATATGCAATGTATATGAATACTGTTGTGGACATCATATATACGACTTATTAAAAGTTGTGTAGAATAAACTAAACGTTTATGTTCGGTTTCCTACCTGCTCGATTTCCTCGCATGAAAGGCGTCGTAACTGGTTGAGTCATAGTCCATCCCTACTATATTTAATACGTAACTTTGATGCTGTTTATTGATTGTATTAATCAGTATTGCTTTTTATATGTAATTAAAGAACAGTAAAACTAACTTTATTTCGTTATGGATTTTATACACTTGGGATTTTTCTTCTTTATTATTTTTTACGATTAAATTGTAATTTTTTGTTATATTTGCTTTTTTTTCATTCAAACAATGTGTTTGTTTCTGATGGTACCTTCATTTCAGTTACCATCAGTCAGTTACTAATACCGTTGACTTGAAATGTACTTGATGAGATAAGTGTTCCAAACAATTACTATGGCATCAAATGCGGAAGGTTAGTCGTTTATTTTCGAAATTGATCGATTTTATCTCGAGAATTTTCGGTTAAAATTCCCAAGTTTGTTGGTTAACAGTGAGCTTATTCATAATTTGTTCTTATTTACAGCATCGCTTGTTCCTTCAATTTGTTATCCCATAGTAATACTTTGTTTTAATTGTTAAAATATGATAAATAAATTTTAATTATTGAAAAGTTTTGGTCGTTCAGTACTTTTATCGTCTTACTTAATAGTGAGACGATTGCTTACTACGCAGATTAATACGACTACATTCATTCTTCACGAAAGAGGTTTAAAAGTGTGGAAATTTCAGTTTTGAAATGGCAGCGTTTTTTTACTGCTGCTGGTATCCCAGGTGCGGTTGCACTGAAGTACTCAAAATCCTTTGTTGAACAGCGCATGCAGTTCACAATGTTAGATGCCCTGGATAAATCGGTGCTGATTGAGCTCGGTATTGTAACAGTGGGAGATCAGGTAGGGTTACTTGTTATAATATGCTCTTAAAGCGATAATGCTGAATTTATTAGAATCTTTCCCAGTTTGATATGCCAACTTTTACTTTATTGTGTTGCACGTGGCATACAGTCATGTGGCAACAGCAATACTTTGGTTTAGTTAAAAATTTGGTACCTACACAATAATGTGTGACTTACTTTCTCGGAAAACATTTAGATCGCTATTCTGCAACATATCCGAAAGCTGAAATCCTCTGGGAAAGAAGTAATGGACCACAGCTCGTCAGCAATGAAATCGGACAATATATCTGCCACAAAAGGTTTTTTATTTATGATGAAGTAGTGGTTGATGTCTTGATCGGAGTATGTTTGAGGTGTTTTATCAAATTTAGCAAGAAAATCTGTTTTTCTTTTTTTGCAAACAGCTTTTGGAGAGATTTAGGACATATAGAAATTTCAGAACGGAAAGTGCCATCAGCAGCACCAGACCGTGACGACATCTATCATATCCATCTACCAATCGGTGCGACACCAAAAACGCGAGCCATTCTTCAAAAACATAACATGTTAAAATCTGCAGGTTAATAATAATAACACTGATGCAATAATAATTAAGTAACAGTATGATAATTATGAAGACTTATGTCCTGCGTTGCATGAAGTATAATCATAAGGCATAAGGTCATTCTGCTTAACACCTTTTTTAAGTTGCAGCTTTTTCAAGAGATTAGTGTTTGTGACCTCAACTTTTACTTCATCCACTGAGACAAAACCAGTAAAATCCTAGGTATCACTGAATCATTACATGTTTAGGTTTGTTGAAACGTGGTTCCGATGGGATACGACAGTCAGGAAAGGATGTTCTTCCATCGGCAAAACAGAATATTACAGTCCGTCAGAGTAGTGCAACAGGCAGCAAATATGCTACCAATGTGGCTGCATCGTCAGGTATGATGGGACTTTGCTTTGTTTCAGGCTTAAATGAAGTATTTACTTCAATTACATTTTTTTCTTCAACGAAATTTTACTTCAATTATGACTTTTCATTCAATGAAAGAGGTTGTGATGTCTAAGATGCGATCGAGCCTATAAAATGAAACCGAATTAAAATTTTGCTCTCTTTCGAAGGGCTGTGCAAGTTCTGTTAGAATTCAGATTGGAATAAGTTATTTAAATTTTAATAATTTTTTTGAATGGCAAAGATGATCCGTTTTTACTCACTATCATAATATTATTGAAGTCATATTACCTTGATGAGTAGATAATGCAATAGATTTTCGGTTATATTGTGTGGATTTTAGAGGTGTCTTCTACCACGGATGAATTTTATGGCCGTTTGGGTGTTAAAGGTCTCGTGTCGGATCACTTGGGTCCACGAAAACATTCTGTTGGGTAATATTTGAAGCACAGATTTTAAAAGTTTAAGCAATACATATATTACAGTAGGAAATTATAATTGCCCATTCATAAACAATATGTTGTTTTATGCTTTAGATAACCACTCATCAGATGTGAATTTAAGTTGCAAAATTTTCAAATTGTTCACCATTTTTCAGGAGTAGTCGATCCAATACTTCATCATCAACAAGTTTATTTGGACGTGCCATCAACGAAAGTGCATCGAGTCGTATTGTAGAGCCAGTATTCAGAGTTAGACTCAGCAACATGGAGGTGTGGAATCCTCGCAGCAGAGTAAGTGGTCCAGTCAGTGCTTTGTAATTGAATTCACTTTATGCTAGGGATAGACTACAACTAGTTGTCTTGCGAACATTAAACTTTTTTTTCAAAACCTCACGAAATATCACAGCCGTTTTGAGGTAGTTGTAATATTCGCTTCTTTTTGACTGACAGTAAGTGATGCCAATTTTTGAGCTTTGTAACTTGAGTGTTAATGCAGCATTTATATCCAAACCATCCTTCAACAATTTTTTAGACTGGGTCAAAGTTCACGGGAGCTATAAGAAAGCAAAGGAGGCAAAGCACTGCACCTATGAAGAATACTGCGCGCTCGATTGTCAATAAAAGACGTACTCTTGATCGGGACAGACCATCCGTCTTTTATCGTTTGGGTTGAATCGTTGATAAAGTGTTTGATTTGAAAATGCTAGTATTCTTTTGGAAAGGGTATGGAGCTCAAGTCCAGATTTGTTATCAGCTCGCAGTTAAAGTCCAGATATGTTATCAGCTCGCGGTTTCGTCGTGCTCGCAGTTAATCGCGTGTCATTTTCTGCTAAAAAGTTGCAGAGATCTTTGTAACATTGTCTTGTATTATTTTCAATTTCCGTCTGTAGAACTGTCTCTCTCACCCTTCGTAATTTTAGATTTTTCAGTTTTTCCTTACTTCTCGAGAAGTACTCGTCTTCTAATTAGCATTTTTTGGTGAAGTTCGTTTTATCCGAAAATAAAATTCTTATTATCGCCTGGTTCAAATGATAAATCATGTTATGGCAACATCTTCGAACATACCTGTCATTTTTCGGTAATTCTGTGAATAATTTGTGAAGAACTTATCTCCTTCATGAATTCAATTACTTGGAATTTTCGAAAAGAGATTTACAACTAATTTTAAATTTATGATGTATTATTTAAGTCGTGTACACATTAGATACATATTATAGATTTCCAGTACGAGAAACATACATAATTTAAGTTTAATTTCCAAAGGCAATGGACAATGGACGTTTAGAACCGTTTGAAACGCTCGAGAAAGATTATTACTTGGGTGAGCGTAACGGTTGGTATAGTGATGGTGAACAAAGAGACAGCGAAAGGTTTGTAATTGTTTATGTCTTTATCATCATTCTACGTGGATTTCTGTATTTGATTTAGAATTTCGTGAAGGGTACTGTGCTTTAAATTTTGCGGAGGTCACCTATGAATAATACAACCTTAGCGGGACATTTTAAAACCTCATTTTATTTTTTGAGGCTTTTTAAAACTTTAGTACTTACTTAAATAGTTTTGAATAAATGTTAGTGCTTCCAAATTGGAAATTGAATTTTCCAAAAAAAAAAGATTCGGATAAGTGTTGAAGTTTTCGACTTGTAAAGTTTCCAAAGTTTCCAAAAAAGAAAAAAATTCTAACTTTTAATGTTTGTGGGATCAAAATTCGTTTTCAAACCACAGAAATTTTATTGAAAAAATAAAATGAACAAAACACTAAAGTCTGATCTAGCCATGGAACCGACTTACTTGCGAGCTCAAATGGTTTAATGTCGGCTGCGTATGTAGGTTGGTTCCATTGTTGAATTATTCCAATTTTATTTTGTGGTCCACTGCTTTAAACCTACAACTTCTAGTCCTGTCCTCGTGACTTTGGTACTCTCACCATATATCTTTCCATTCTTTGTTCAATTTTTTCGTACTAATTGAATTGCTGGTCTCTGCTGCTATTGTTGGCTTACTCTGATCGGCTTGAATTATTGGATGAGAAATTCTTTGAACTATGTTTTTGAATTGATTATGGCTTCTTGTACACCCTTCTTCCCCTTTTTTTTCATCTCTTATTACCATTCTTCTGTTTTTCTTCAACCGGTTTTACGATTGTTATTGCTTGTTGACCTTTCCCTTTCGATCTAGCCCTTTAATGGCTGCATTTTCTGTCATCTTTATTATAATTAAAGTCATTACTTACTTGTGATTAAGTCGTTTATCAACTAATCTGCCCAGTTAACTCCTCATTTTTATTGCATAAAAAACCGTGAAAATATAACATAACCAAAGTAGGAAACATACAATATCTTTATTATGTACGGAGGATTGGATTCGGCTTTCCCGAAAAATATGTAGATACGCAACTAATATTTCACAAATTCAAAATAATGAACTGTATAAACTCCTTAAGAAAGGGGTGGTATTATGCTACTATTCAAATTATTCCAAAAAAAAAAAAATAGCAAATTATGCCACTATTCATTAAACGATATTACTCGGCATTGTTACTGATACAGAATATAGTATGATGTATTTATTCAATAGCATTTTTTTTTTTTCAAGTTCTGATGACGAATTACGCGAACAATTATCAGAATTAGCTGGCATGCGGTGCGAATCTGGGAAAGGAAGACGTAAGTATTTTTAATAGTTGTCATTTCTTGAAATAAGTTAAGATTGCAGATCCAGTCATTGAATGTGATCTCATTTCAGAACATGGAAAAGTGAAGAAGTTGGATAAATTTGAATCAGATATGGACAGTGAACTGAGCGAAAATTTTGTGACACATACATCGAGAATGTTTTCGTCATCGATGAAAAGAAGTGGAAGAAATTTAGAAAGTATGTCCTTATCTTTATTGCATCTTTTTAGGTCTGTTAAATACTGCGCAACAATCATTTTAAGCTTTCCCTTCTACTTTTTATTGTAAATCCTTACTTCGGAAAGTTTATTGTTTTTCTGCTTCTTTTTGATGCAAAATTATTGACTTATTTTTTGTTTCTTATCTAATCCTCATGATTTTTTTAAATTTGCCTTCACATATATAATATCTTTAATAACTAATTTGACAGGAGGATTGTAGAGTTTTATTTCATATTTTACCCAGATAATGGAAATTCATCAGTTTTTATGAGTCACTTTTTTAAATTCTGTAGTGTTATATGTCCTTGCAGCTTTACCTCAACTTTTAGTATGCTTAAAATTTGGAGAGCTTTTCTTTAGCTTTCTGATACATACTTTTTAAGTTATCAAATATGAAAAAATAATAACTTTAGTTGGCGGCGAAAATGAGATGGATGCAGAAAGTAGTGGCAGCAAAACTGTACAGAATGACAGCACTTCAAACACCGGTAATTAGTCTAATACATTTGCATTTTATGCATTGGGTAGAATTAGATATGTTTGTAGGCTAATTGGTGATTTTTAAATTTATTTTAAGAAAAATGGTTGTAGTCGAGAATTTTTAGATCCTACCTCATCAACAAATAACAAGGACTCATCAAATAACTCCGTGAAATCGGTTAGTATGACAAAGATAAATTGTTTATGTGTTTGCTTTGTAATTATTACTCATTTGAAAATTTTTGTAGTTTTGTTTGAATCTGATTCAATTCAAATATTTATTGTAACTAATTTCTCAAATATTACTGTTTATCATAACGCACTTTATTATTTTAGGTGACTTTCGAAAGCCAGTTGGGCAAACATACGAACGCTAAGCAGAGCTCAAAATCTTCCAATGATAGTAAAAAAAGTGAAGTTGAATTCTACGATTCGGATGAAGATGAAGACAATGAACGCTGGGTATGACTTGACTTTTCTGGATTTCTATCTTTCGATGTGGTTTTCAAAATTGTTGTGCATTTTTGGAGAGGCATAAATTTTAGAGATTGTTAAAGTGCTGCAATAAATTTAGGTACGTCATCATCGCGAACAACTGAAAATCGTAAAGTCCTTGAATAATTCTCCCAAAAAGGATACGAGAACTAAGCAAAAAAAGGATCAGGACCATGAAACGGATGCAGTACTATCATGTCCTGCATGTATGTCGTTATTAACAAGGGATTGCCAAAGACATGAGCTGTATCTTAATCAGTATAGGTATGATTTTCCTAAATTTTTCCTCAGAATTAAATAAAAATGTCTGTGATTTGATAGTTATGCAACAATTTATGGAAAATGCTTTGGATTGTTATTTTTCTAGCAGTTAGCGAAAGCGAATTTTATGGGAAATATTGTCTTTTGTTTTGTTGGCCAGGAAAGCAAATATTGGCATTTTTGTATATTAAGGAGATAAGGCAACTGACTCCTAACATTCACGATATTTTGTAAGGTAGGGGTAGCAGTCTAAACGAAGTGAGTAATTAAGTAGCAGCAAGTAGAATTGCAGAAAATCACGCCAAGTGAGAAGTTGAGCATATGCGAGTCAGGCCATGTTATGTTGTACGAGTGAATATCTTCAGGGCTATCTTTGTGGAAAATTGCAATGTGGTGGAAAATGAAGTGTTATTTCTGCCCCAGTCAGGGAAAAATAAGAAGGCTCGGAAAAACGCTGCAGGTTGTCTCAAATCCAGATATTTCCGATTTACCCAGAGATATCAGTTTGTTCTGAATTATTACAAGAATTTTTGAAAATCTTTTACAGGGCTTAAACCGAATGCTGTCGTTGATCCTGCCAATATTACAACGCTTCCGAAGGAAGATTTATTTCATCCAGTCCTTTGTAGTATTTGCGCCACAAATGTTGGAGTATGTGATTTTGAGGAGGTTTTTCACTTTTTCAATGTTCTTACAGGTTATGCTTGAAGGCTGTATGGTATAATGATTTAATTAAATGTTTCACTGGCAATTCCTCATATCTATATTTTTTGATTGTTGTGATTCTTAGTATTTGTGACAAATTCGCTTTATTAAAGTTCATCGCATCTAATAGTGCTTCCCATGACTTTCTGCGGCATTCATTTTGTGAATCTGTCAAGAGTTGCTTTTTGAAATCTCTTCAGAGTTTAATGCTTTACCAGTGATGTTCATTTTGCTAAAGGAATGAATGCAGTTGAGCCATGTTTGACATTTCAGTATATTGCAGCATTGCATGACACTGAAGATACCCTTTGCTTGTACTCTGTTGCGGTACTGAACAGATTATTTATCAAGAGCCGAGGGCTAATAACATTCACAATAATATAATTCTTCTTAATAATATATTTCTTCATATTCTTTACAAGATACTCCCATGCACTTTCTTTTCCAATATTATGAGATGAAGAAAAACAATGATGGCTGCTTGTTTTTTCCATGAAGCAAGCCAGTTTTTTTTTTGAATCCAGTATGGACTCTTAAGCTAATGGAACACTGCTCCCATAAAAATGTTTCAATTCCTATAAATAAAAAAAAAAATGCAAAAACTGAATAGGTATCGGAAATCCTAGAAAATTGCAATATGTCAAAGCAATTAAAAAGGTGTTGCAGAGTAGTATGTCAAAGTAATCAAAATATTGTGTTGTATAATTTTAACATAAAAGTTGTTGAAAATATTTACCAGATAAAGGATTCATCACATCATCAAAAAAAAAAAAATTTTTTTATACCAAAAATAATGAGTCATTCATCTAATCTTCAAATTGTTTGTAAATGTCTTAATCTTACAGGGAATCCATATTTTGGAATATTGTATACATCGTTAAATTTATTCATATGTAAATTCTTATCTAAGAATTGATCTGTTCTATTCGGATCTTATATGCATCTTAAACCTACACATATACCCTTTTAGAATACTAAATATATTCACTAAATAAACTCTAGAAAGGATTAATAGTTTTCATATAATCATCAACATATATTCTAATTATTGCTTTTCCTATCAATTAATTTGCGAGAATTATTCAATCTTTCTTTCCGATAAACTATATTACTTGAATAAAAAAATATTCTCTTGCTTCTAATCATAAATAATTCTACTATAATTTTGAATTTCCACTTATTTCATTTATTCATACTGTATTTGTTAACTTGTTAACATTTATTCATACTGTATTGTTAATTTGTCATACTATATTGTTAATAAATTAACAACAATGAATTTCGTTATTCGTATTAATTACGGAATATCTCATGTACATAGGTTAATTTTTATTAAATCTTAATTTACACACTATTAATAATAGATCTTCTGGAGCAATAGCTGGACGAAAGATATAAATATTTCAAGATTTAATTTCTTTAAATTCTAAATTAGAAGAGCATAGAGCTAATAGGTGAAAATGGTTTAAATGAAAAAAAATGGGTTAGCATAAATGAAAATAAACTATTCTTGCAAAGAGGTTTGCTCTTTTATTTTGCATTACATTCATTTGAAATATTTCTTAGCATGCAAATGCATTGTATTGTTTTAATAAATATAATGAAGAATACTGCAATCTAAATCCTAAAACGTAAAAAAAATAGAGAGAGGGAGAGAGAGAGAGAGAGAGAGAGAGAGAGAGAGAGAGAG
>NW_018108785.1:0-12625 GCF_000183805.2 Loa loa | reverse complement strand
GAGAGAGAGGATGAAGGCGCTACTATAAGAGTTGCAATAAATGTTCAATTTTCGAAATTTTCAACTTTTGAAAATTTATAAAATTTATAAAAACCTTTAAAAATTTATAAAAATTTGTAAAACAAAAAGATATGTTTTTTTTTTTCACCATCAAAAAATTATGTGTAAAATACATAATTGTATAAAAGTTTTCCTAGGAATCAAAATATGAAATCATAATGGAAAATATTTTCTTTCAAATATGGTAAAATACCATGAAAAAACATCTTGTACATTGTTCAAAATCAACAACTACAACTAATTAGGCATATTAATTATTTCCATTAATAAAATAGATTTCTTAAAAAAAACAAAAAAAAATTGATAGATCGATACTTTCTTCATTCGAAAATTACAAATATTTGAAGAAATTATTTGTAGAATAAAATATAATTAGTTTAAAAAAATAATTCCTTTATTCAAGCAGAAAAATGGTTCACGTTTTTTTTTTTTCATCTAAAACCAGTTACCGGTTGAATTTGATGTTCCTGTCCATGGAATAATCCTTTGATACTATGAATTGCAGCACGTCGAAAATCACCTTGACGAAATACGAAAAACATTATCACATTAAGTGAATTTAAGAAAGGTAAATATACGGAAACAATTACAATGGTTCGTGATTTTGTAGTTTCATCCAATATATAAATATATTGCACTATTGATGGTATCACAACAAGAACTATAAAATGAGGAAAATTTTAAATTAAGAAATGAATAAAAATGTATGTAAAACAGTTAGCTACAAACAGAATTTACTATTTAAATACTAAATAATTAGGAATAATTTAGTCATACATAGAAGAAATACTAAATAAGACTTTATTTTTGCAGAATTTATTTGTTGTCTAATTTTCTATCATAAATCTCAAAAACTATCATCGTTCTTCCTACTGTAAAAGAATTTGCTTGATGTCTAATTTTCTATCTTAAATCTCAAGAACTATCGTTCTTACTGTAAAAGAATTTGCTTAATGTTTAATTTCCTATCTTAAATCTCAAAAACTATCATCGCTTCGTCCCTACATGTAAAAACATTGCCATCATCGGAATTGTTTATAAAAATTTATGTGCCAAAAACATACAAATTGTAAAACAACAAGAGATCAATGCCGTTTGAGTGTATCGTTTTTGTTTTTTGAGAAAATTTGACAAATCACGATTAGGTGAATGACTTGATAGAAACTGTGCTCCGAATTTCCTGAAAGAAATAATGATATGATTAAAATTTCATTTATATTTTAAATTCAAAATTGTCAACATTCCATCTGTCATGAAAGGAGTAAAAAAAAAAAAATGATAATTAATAGAATAGATCGTTATATGTTTGTTTATGGTACAATTTTATTTTGTGTATTAATTCTTGTTGGAAAATGATAGAAATTACTGTTGACATGTCATCCTACTAAACAGTTTCAATATTAAGCAATTGAATATATTCCTGTTGTAGGATTTTGAAAGTATTTTTTAAACTTCATATATTTATGATAAATGATTTGTTTGGCTAAATTTATTCAATGAAAATATTGTTATGACAAATTTTCTTAAATTCATACTTTCTCAAAATGATCACCACAATGATCATAAAAGCAACACTCATCAATGAAGCAATACATCCCAATAGTAGTAAAGCTTTATAAAAGTAAGGTGAATATATGGCTTGTAATCTGGAACACAGTTATCTTTTTAGTTCGATTTTAAAAATAAAAAAAAAAATTCAAGTTTTATTTTGAAAAATATCAGATTACAAGTAGCTCCAGTCGATTTACAAAAAAAAAACAGTGTTAGAGCTAAAATAACTGTTTTATTTAAAATAATAAATTTACTTATATGTTACTTACAAGCAAAAATTAGATATAGTTCTAGCTGGTTCAATGTATGTTGCAACGGCAGTTATAGTTATTACAATGATTGTTGTTAAATATTGTATGATAATTAATGAATAGCTTATTCGTGTATTATGAGTAAAGTAATATATTGGGAATGCTATAACAGAAAATCTTTCCACGCTATTCATAAATAAACTCATTCCATTCAGAAAATATGCTGTAATCAGAAGGATAGGCACCTGAAATTTTATTTTGTTAAATTTAAACAAAATTTTTATAAGCCATCATAATCGTTTTTATTCTTTAAGAAAATAAAATATGCTTTTAGAGAGTGAATAATCTCCTCCAATTGTATGGCAATAGGCTTCAATATCTTAATAGGTTTTAAATGCATACAGTAGAGGAAATGATTACAGAATCCATTAATTAAAAACATTAACTGAAAAAAAAAGGAAGAAACGCATTAATTAGAAAAGAATCCATCAATTAAAAAAAGAACCCATTAATTAAAGAAAAAAAAGAAATCTAAAAAGAATCAGAATTCACAAATTAAAAAAGAATCTATTAAGATTTTATATCGTTTTTCTTTCTGTTTTTTTTTTTCTTTTTTGTTTTTCTGTTTAAAGTTTATAATTAAAAAAATAATTTCAGGAATTTTTTCCAAAATAATAAACTAACATTCATTGCGCAATAATGATGATTGATATCCCATTCTCCAACACTGGTATCAATTAATCTTTTCATTCCCAGTAATATTGCACCAATTCCAGTAAATCCATTGTTGAAAGATATAACACCAAGAATTAAATACGAATCCCTAAATTAATGATTGATTCCTAATCTTTTCTTGATTAATGGGTCATTTTAGCTTCTCCATTTGCAGCAAGGATCATGTTAATAATAAATTCCATTAATTTAAAAATAAACTTCGATCAAAACATTGAACGTATTAGCTTATCAAACATTGATAAGAACAATCTCATCTTGTTTTTCCTACTTACTTATCCGTGCCGCTGCTCTAGTGTCAAATATTTTAATCCTCGTCGATCATCCAGATCACTTGTTTGGAAACATTATTTTAAATACTTAAATTTGTCCACATGATATTCTCTCCCTTCCCCCGCTCTTTGAAATTTCGTCCATGAAACTGTTTACTAAACTATATTCGATGATTATTTTTTTTTTTTTTACAGTATTATGAGATAAATGGATTGATGACCTGAGTGCTTTATTCGTTATCACAAGTAGAAAGACGGGAATGTTGATTAAAGTGAGCACTGTACCAATAGCCAAATAAGCATAGGTACGTAAAATATAATTTATTGGTGATAATGCTACACCACCTTTTAGTACAGTGATATTATTCACAGCTTTAGTTGCAACTTCGGTAATACCAGTAAGATCCATAGACATGAAAAGATAAGATGGAATAAACTATCATTAAAATAATTAAATGAATTAGGAAAAAAAAAAACTGTTCAATTCTATTATATGTGACATTTTTCTGTAAGATAAATAATATCCACTGAATAATTATGATAAAAGTTAAAATTTTTTTTTTTATAAATTTAATAAAATTGTTGACATTCCTTTTCTCAAAATTTCTGTTTATGCGAAATTTTCGAAAATTCTGAAATTACCAAATAGCATTAAATTTATTTTGATATGAAAAAAAAATTTTTTTTTTTGATATCAAAATGATTGAAGTGTGAGGAGTAATACTGTTAATTATAGCAAATATTAAAAATTATATAAAATTTGGTTGAAAAAAAAATGGACAATATTTATTGTAAATTTAAAAATATTTATAGGATATTCATTAACATCATGCATAGAAATAAAGGAACAAATAATATTCTTGTTGACAATTAACATCACCATATTGTTGTATATGTTCATCATTTTACATGTACGCTTCACAAATATGTCAATTCTTGTTAATTGCGAAACGATTCAGATGCTTCCCCATTCAAGAAGATGGATTATCCTGAGTACCAAAATCATTTTATAGATCTACATGAACTGGGCCTATTATTTGAAATATGGAGAGAATAATTGGATTTTTTTTTCCTTACTAATATTGCAATTAAATTTGTCCTATTGATATTGTAATAATTTTTGGCCTCATTATTGTATTAATCAACTTATCGGAGTAAAGATTTAATTATTCAAGTTTAAAGTTCTATTATCTAAGTGTGAGAAGTAAAGAAAATACATCAATTGACAAGATGAAACAGAACTCAAAGAGGTAAAATTAATCCTACTTTTATCATGATCAAAAAAGCAATCGTCCATAATTGGTACCATGCGTTTGGGGAATGAAAGACAGAAATGATAAAAAGTGTAAGAATTTATTGGTTAATCAAGAAATATTAGATTGTTAGAAGGGATAGTTACCTCTAAAAGATAATTAATTCAATATGAAGAAGGATGGAAAGTTCGTGTCATTTTTTTTTTTTTTCAGAGAGAAAAATAAATTTACCTCAAAAACTAGACTGGTCTTGAGAAAGACAGAAAATATTCGTGCAGAGAGATTAAGAAAAGAATTAAGTGATGAAAATAAGTTGATATTGTTTGAAAGAAGAAAGGTACTCATGAATGGGATATATAAAAGTATATATTAAAAAATAAAAAAAAAAATACGTTGAAGAAATCATCTTCAAAGCAAATTCACTTAGAAAAGGAAATGGGAAGAAGCATTATGATTTGTTAAAACAAAAACGAGGATTATGAGATCGATTTAGATGAATCCTAATTTGGACGCGGAAGAATGCTTATTTAGCAATTGTCACAAAATGCGCCATTTATGAGATTTTTTAATAGAAGGGATAGATGAGATGTGTTTATTACGCTAGAAAGAACGAATAAATGGAGAGGATTAAACATAAGATGAAATCAAATAGTAAACAGAGGAATGACTTTAACTGAATTAGTCGAGAAATTGGTGACAAATGAGTAGATGTCCAGAAATAACAGTAGAATTTGATGGAAATCCAAAAATTGTTGGGTTTGTTTATAAAGCAATTTGAAGAGACAATTGATAGAAGGAATGTCTTCCTTGTAGAGCTATAAAAAAAAAAGAAAAAATTGTGTCAATTTTTCGGAGCGATACGATAGCAAGCAAAAATGAATAATGAAATTATACAATACGTTACAGGAAGAAAAAGAAGAAATATGATTGTATTAACGAAACTTAATGAACGTTCTCTTCCAATTAAAGAATTAGGGAATAATATAATAACAAATTAGCTACGGATTAGCATAACTGGAAAGTTACCGGATTATTCCTAAGTAATCTGGTAAAAGAGAAATTAGGGAAACCTGAATGGTGACAGAAGATACAATAATATTCTTGAAAAAATATATAAATGTTACAGAATTCCTAAAAATCATAGGGAAAAAGTGTGCAATAAGTTGGATAACGAAGCCTTCTGTAGGATTTAGATCAATAAAAATACCGAAATGAAATTTAAAAACATCATAGGTATCATAAGTACAATGTTGAGATAGCAGAAAAGAGTGCATGCAAAAGTACTGATAGATTGCTATGGTGGATTGGGCCAAATTAGCTAAATTAAATGACTGCTATGGTGGAATGGGCCAAATTAGCTAAATTGGATGACATACTCACAGGTAAAGTAGCCAAGAAAAATTGTTAGTGAAGAAACTCGAGATGAGATTTGTATAGCACTAGGATTGATGACTAACACGGAAATATTATCTGCGACGAAGACGACAATCACGGATAAAAAAGATTTCCATCGTTATAGAAATTAACCCGGACCATTTTATTTTTCATGAAAATTGCGGCAAAATTATCTGGAGGAAAATTGAAAAGTGCGACAGAGTTTATGAAAGATGAGATTGCTCATCTCTGCTAACTAAGAACAAGCAAAAAGCTGATAGTGAGAATGATCCGGTCCGAAGTATCTCAGGGCGTTATTAAAAAGTGGGGGTTGAAGCATGAATTGATGGCCTTCAGATGAGCCTCAGATGATTTCGATCAAAAGTAACGGATTACGCCTATTTTTGCCTGTAGAGTTGCAGAGTTGATCGTAAAGCAGTACTGCTAAAGGGTGTTTCACTCCGTCAATATAACTTGAATCGAAATCCAGCGGACGTACCGGATACCACATGGAAGAGCAAATTAAGTCCATTCTTAGAAAGCTCTATGAAAATTGTAATAGGTGGAACGCCAAATTCTTTGAATAGCCAGAATTTCCATCTTATCCACCAAAAAGGATGGCGGTGAGCAGAACCTTTAGGAGAATCAGAATAGATCTTCTTGGTCTTATGTTGGTGAAGGGTCAACGGAACGATAACAAAGCGCTGGGGTGATTCTATTCACGTACCCAGTCACAAGAACTATTCACGTAGAAGCTATGAAAAGCATGTTTGCTGAGATTTTCATGCAGGCGTTTAGGAGATTTGTTAGCTGAAAGCGATGTTTAAATTTTGTTTTTAACAACGTAAAGAATTTCATGACTTTATTGTAGCTTCCAAATTAGTATAAGAAAGTAGCAAGCAAGAATAAAAGCAACTGAAATGGCAATTCATTACCCCAGGAGTTCTATAGGAAGATGGTATTTATGAAAGGATGATTGTAATAAAGATAATTTAACAGAGAGCAGGAAGGATCTCATGGAAGAGGGAAAATTCATCACTATGATAACCGAGATTGAATTCTCGATAAATGAAAGACCATTGATAGACTATAAAAAATGAAGTGATAATATTATATACAGGGAATTTCTTGTAGCCTGATTGTAAAGATGTGGAGAATTCGCTGCAATATAAGAATAATTTACAGGAGAATGACAAACCGAAGATTTCGAATATGATATAAGACCGATCCGCATTGAAGAACCGGTACTAGGATACGCTGAGAAAGTTATGTAAAATATGGAAAGAAGAGTATTTAGAAGAATTAAGAAATAGAAAGCGAAAAATTGCATAAAACCTTCGTATACGATCTATGCCAATCAATGATAATGAAAGGATATTTATTGAAAGGAGAAAGCCTTAGAAATTCTTGGAAAATGAATAGAGTGGAAAAACTGATCTAGGGTAAGGATGAGTATTATTGGTCTACTGTCATGTGCATGTTGAATGGCATCCGGTTCAACCATGCTGTGGGACCCATCTATAGAATATCTCTGGCTCTGAAATTCCAGACTCAATATTTTTTCTCGCCTTTCGAGTATCGCTGATATCGTAAATGGACATTAAGGAACGGAAATACAGTTTATTGAAAATTGGCGTCGTTGTGTTGTATGTATCATTTTACCCTGTGTAACTAACAAAGAGCGCAACACCAATATCTTCACAAAGACGTAATTCTTATAATCTTAATACGGTACCAGTGGCCCCCATCTATTGCAAGAAAACGGTACCCGGGAAAACCGAAACGATTGTTTTATGGGATTATTTGATTTTAAATCAAGTAATTCAATGTAAATATCTTATCATTTTTTTTCTGGTTATTCACATCTCTTTTCCTTGGAGAGTTCAGACCTTATCGATATTTGACAATCTTCCGCGCCTCAACCTCAATTCACATTCGTTTGAATTCTTACTTTTGATTTTGGATAAAGTTTGTATTAACTGTGACCGATTACTATAACGATCACCGTCATCTTTCATTACGGTTACCATCAACGTCATCTTTTATTACGGTCACCATCACCGTCATCTTTTATAACGGACTATTTTCCTTTCTAGGATTCAAAGTCGTCCGTACCACTGCTCTTTTCAAATATTCTATTCGTTCATTTTTTGCTTTTCTTCGACAAGCAGTGGATCCTGATCACCAAAATCATTTTGCAGTACATATGAACTGGATTTGTTTGTTGAAATATCGAGCATAATTGAATCTTTTTTTCTTCTTATTGATATTATCATTAAATCTGTCTTAGTGATATTTTGAGTCCGTTACTGTATCAACCAACTTATTGGGAAAAAAATGATTTAATTACAAAAATTCGAAGTTCTATTATCTGAAAGTGAAAAGCAAAGAAAACTAAAGAAATCGACTGGAAGAAACAAAAAATCAATATTCTTATTCTTTGCTATGATCAAAAAGACAAGAACACTAAATTCGAAAACACTAAATTCGCTCATTTTCACAAAGTCATAAAACGTTGGAATTTTAAATAATATTGCCTATACAAAAATGAAAAAAAAAAAAAAAACCTGATTTAAATTCTGCGATCTCCAGATTCATGTTTGATGATCGTAGATTCAAGTATTTGAATAGTATTATATTCAAAGAAGGTTACTTGCAAATTTTCGAGAACAAAAACTAGACATGATGATGATTTATAATGCTAGAATTTTGGAATTCAGTAAAATTTATTATTTTTCAAAATCACTTATTTTCTCAAATTATTAATGGATAATTTGCATGTCAAATGATGAATATTTTCAATTGGACTCAAAAAAAAAAGAAAAAAAAAACTAACCATGGCTGTATTAGTTACTTAGCAAAAAAAAAGTATGAATGCTCCTTGGAGGTCTGTTAGCAATTCATTCATCCTTTTATATGCCATTCAAATCTTATCATGTTTATATCTAAATTACAATATGCATTAAAACATGCCAAGTTTATGTCGTTTTAAATTTAAAACTAATAATAATATTTACGCATATTAATGTCGCACGAACTGTTTATATGAATAAAATCTCAAATGAAAGCCATAAAATTTTCTTATTTAAACTGAATTTTTTGTGTCATTTTTTTCCACTTAAAAAAAATTACTTTAAAAGGATGAAAAAAAAGAGCAAAGCACACTTCATTTATTGCATCTTTCTTTACTTATCATTATTTGAATACTACAAATTTTTGTGAGAAATATTTTTTCTAGTAAGCGATAATTTTATAGCTATCAAAATACATAATCTGTACAATGAAATTATAATAATTCACAAAGATGCTGTTGTCAAAGCTTGATTATCTGAGTTGAATAGTTTCAGCAACAATATATTTGATACTTATTTGTGTAGGAGAGTGACCAAAGAACTTCTTTATTGACAGGATAATATGCAGATCTATTTAAACAATAATACTGACCAAGCCAATTGACTTTAAATTTGATAATAAATGGACAGTTGGATTAAGAGCAGAGATACCAGGAAATTCCCTGTTAATAACGTTGATGTGGCGTCCAATCAAAAAAAGAAAATAAAAAAACCTTCTTTATTTTTGGATAGGCTTATGCATGTTAAGAAACGAGAGGCAGTGATATTTTAAGCAATTGCTAACAAAGGCATTTCTAAACAAAGGCATATGCTTAGACATAAAGGAAAAAACATGGGAATTAAAACGGGAAATAAATCTAAGGAATGTAAATTTAAACAAATATGTGAGATAAATGGTAAACCATGAATCATGGAAAACATTCCTAATTTTATTTATATAATTATAAAATTTATTTTAGTTTTTCGCGACTTTCGCGACAGATGCAGTAATACAATAAGTATAAAATACCGGAGAAAAGTTCGTTTCTTATTTTCGGTTAAATTGAAAGAGAAGTTAAAAAAATTGAAAAAAAACATAGCTGAAAATTGCAATAACAAATGTTTCGGGCTATGCAATTGCAGAATTTATTTAAATGTATGGATGGGATACATTCGAATATATGTTAAAATTATTATGCGACATTTATAAGAGTTTCTTATTAGTATCTGAAAAAAAAAATTTAATGTTCAGCAAACATTTGCATATCATATGTTGCATATCATATCATATGTTATCATGTTCTTTATCATACTATAACCGTATTGCATGACCTATTCACGTGTGCTTAGTTAATTACATTCGGGCATTAAATCTGATTTGTGAGCTAAAATGTATGAATTTTTGCAAGCATGAACAGTGGTAGCTACCTTTATCAGAAAAATGAATATGATAAAATCTGCAAATAATTTATCTTATTCATCCTACACTCAAGTTTAGCTGCCATCTGATCGAGTTTAACAGGACCCGAAAATAGTTACAAATATGAGGTGAATATGCAAATTAATCAAAATGAAAGGATTAATTAGAAATTAGAATTAAACAAAATTAATTTAAGAATTAAATGGAATTAATTTCATACCCTGGAAACCCTTCTAGGATAATGAGTTTATAATTTGTATGCTTATTTATTAAGAAATCCATTAAATGTTATTTGGTTTCAAAGGCATTACTAATTTCCATTTCCCTTAATTGATTTAAACAATTTAATATTTTTGTTTCCATTATTAAATTATTAAAGTGTTTCGATACATTTAAGGTATTTCGACACATATTTCCAACACCTTCCAACACCATTATTAAAGTATTTCGATGCAATGCAAATTATAATGATATTTCGCCATAACTAATATTCGATTTAATCTACTTCAGTGAGGCTGTATAATACTACTAAAGTCAGCCAAAGCTCATCAATATTATTATTGTCCAAAAATAAGAAGTTAAACTCATTTTCGGAAATTGTACCTTTGTTCTACGCATTCTGCATGGATGGTACATTTCTGCATGGGTTACTGCATGAATAACATATGTATAGCGTTTTTCCGCACACGGATGTGTTTCCGCATAGTTGCTTCTCATTCTTGGACGAATAGATTGAAGGATGAATTGATTTTTCTTTGATTGTTAGAATTTCATTTAAATCCTTTTCCAAATATATAGTTAGTTCCATTTAACAACTTAACATGTCTTGATTTTAGACAACTATAACTGGATGATAATATCCAGACTAAAAAAAAAAAAAAAAAAAACTAGCTAAAAGATGATTGTTAATTCAATGTTTCCCAAACATTTATTTGGGATCAATCTAAAGATTTCAAACTCCTTTAAAAAAATTCATGTTTACAGTACACGAAATATTCAATAATTCTCATTTCACACAAATTTATCATCATATCATCATTATCATTACAATCATTAGATTGTTAATATTTTACAGGACACTTTATATTCCATAAAATCAAAAAATGCGAAATAATCAACAACAATTACGGAAATGTTATTGTCATAATGCCAATGAACTATCCAAAAAATTAATTAAAAAAAAAAATAGTTATGTGAGCTGAGTTAGATTAGTCAATGGATAAACAGACACTCTTGGTGGTTGTTGTGGGAAATACTTGTCTAGTTTGAGCATCACAAAGATTCGACGTCGAATGAAAGTATGAGCCATACCAAAAATGAACGCATGGGATAGTCCGCTGATTGATGCGCATAACTGAATGAAAAATGCCAATGCTTTGATGAACTGAAATAATCAAAACAATATTAAAAGTATTTTCCATCTGATTTTTATTAAATCCTATTAAAAGACAATTAAACACAAATCATCGTCTCATCATTTCTCATTAATTTGATGCTTATCAAATAAAACAGTTGTCTGATTACCTATAAATATGGTGAAACGTTTTTTTTTTTTTTATTTTCTATATGTCACATATTCTTTTAACGACAACTAAATGAAAGCTAATCAGACAATTCTTTGATTTATAGTTTTGTAAATTAAAAATTCGAAAACTTAATTCAGACTCAATTCTTTGTGCACAACCGTTTATTCCCCCCGGCACAACACCAAATACTGCTGATACGATAAGAACATAAAATGATGCTCGGCTTGCCTGTAATATTTGAATTATAGCATACACTTGAATGACTATAAGGAATGCTTGGAAACTTTTCAAATAGAATTCGGATAATTTGGAGAATTGATTTGCATACATCTCATCAGTTATTTTCCAAAACCTTCAAAATTACCCATTTATCCTCTTTTTTTCGGACAATAGTATTATTGCCGATTGCATTTCGCATTTTCCTCGTTTTGAGCAACAGTGCAACGACGATTGTCAATAAACACGATAGTAAATTGACAACCATATTGGACATTCCCCAATAGGTGCGAAATGACTAAAATGTCATGAATTACACTATTTGATAGTAAATTATTAGATATTATTTTATAGGAATTGTTCAAAATTTTTTCTTTTGGGCGTTCCCGAAATAAAATATGATGAACTGTTAGCTTACATCGTCTTTGCATCACTTAGTTCAAACAAAAACTTTAAACAGTGATAAAGTGATATATATATATATATATATATACCACGTAAACATCACAAGTGTTACTTGAAGTTATTTGATACCTCAGAAGTAAAACAGGCAAAATTGCTGCAGCCGGGTATCGGTTTTATACCATTTGATAAAACAAATATCAACGAAAAATCGAATCCTGCCATCAAAAGCGAAAATACGAAGCCACCAAATAAGAGACTGAAAATTTGCGAATTTCCTCACGGAACATTGAAAATAACTGTTGAAGTATTAGAAAATATTTGATATCGTACTGATTTTTAAGGGAATGAATAACTTTTGTTCCGAAATTATTAATTTAAGGAATTCGAAAACTTTTGCCTGATCGTTTTACGTACGGCATCTTTGTCATTACTGATAACTCAGAAGAATGCGACTGATTGCATTGTAACATTCTCGAAGGTATATTATATTCCATATATTATGAATACAGAATCATTATAGACGTACGGTCTTTTTTTCAATGAATAATACTTCATAGGAGCCGAAAGAGCCCAAATTCGATCTAATGCGATCAAAGTAGTTATCGTACAACCACTCTTCATAAGTGCAGCTGGAGTGGAACCAAAACCGAGTACGATATATTCGTTATAGTGGTACTCTTTGCCTAAAAAATCTTTTTACAACATTAAAAGGATAGAATTCCTGCAATTCATTT
>NW_018108784.1:23957-26090 GCF_000183805.2 Loa loa | reverse complement strand
TTTGCACTTCATTATTTCTTTTTTCCTTTCCTTACTTTATTCACTCTTAATTTCTCTTCAATGATTGTAAATAAAAAAACAGTCATCAGTACCAGATGGAATGCATTTTCAGGATCTTTATTGATAAAGAGTTAAGGAATCACAATACAACAGATGCTTGCAAATTCAGTGGATACAGTCTCGACAATCCATCATTTGACGTTTGTCTGACCCTCATCATGTGACCATTACAACACGCTGATGACGCTTAGTCGTTCACGTAACGTGCTTAGCATACTTTTCTTTCTTGAAAATCTTCAAAATTTCATTTGTTTTAATCGACATTTTCATTAATCAAAACGCTAAGAAAAACCAAATTCCACTTTTGGTGTGAAACTTTTTTTCCAATTATTTTTATTCAATTTACTCCATGAAGTTCATGAAATGTCAAAAAATGTCATCGAATGCCATAAAATAAGGTTCATAAAATGTCTAGCATAATTTGTTTCATGAGATGCATTTTTAAGATTACAATGCAGTGAGTTAAGTGACAATAATAGTGACCGGTCATTTGAAAAAAATAAATAAGTAAATAAATTAAGGGATTATGTGTCAAAGGATTAACTTTAAGAAACTATTGTAATTGTGAAAGAGAAAAGTTTTGATTAGTCTCATTTCAAGCTTTTCAACAGTAACAGTAAAATCATTAACTTTTTGAAAAACAAATTAGGAGATGAGAATAAAGTGGTAAGAATCTCGGATTTTTTTTCCGAAATTTTTCTGTTTCAGTGGTTCAATTTAACAATTCTACTCCCGTATGTACTGTAAAACAAACATCTGTTCGATTGAGACCTATCGATTACAAGACGTGGATTGTACTGTATGTTTTATCAATATTTGTAATTACTAAAGCAAACATCATTGCTATAATTCACTAAAAATAACGTGGAAGAAGTGTAACAAGATGTATTCTTGAAGCTTAATCAAATCAACTAGATACCACAAGTCTGAGGACACCGACACCATGACACATCGATAAGACATGGTGATTGTATCAATCGTATATTATCATCGAAAAATTCTATCACTTTAAAAGTCAGATTGTCTAATTCTGTTTCTTTTTTAGTAATTTTAATTAATTGTAATTGCGAAGTACAATAGCCACTTAATCATCAAAATTTGTATCCTTAATATTTAATTGCTGATTAATTTAAAGAGCAGTAATGGCATTAATTGGAACGATAGCCATATTAGCAACTGCATGGGATTTGTTTATGATCTATTTTAATCCCGATTATCACGAAGTGGCTTCATTAGTAACTGGTAATGAAACAGGTAATTCTTGTTCATATGACAATTAAATGTCATGCTTAAATCATATATGTTATATACTTTACATTAAACTATTTCAGAGACTGCTATCAGGAATAGCTTAATATATGTGGTTTGAGAATTCATAGAGGTCTACCAACAATTGTGTCGTAGAATGAATTCAAAGATAGTCCAACATTTATTTGCAGCATGTTGGTTCTCCTGCTTAATGGCATTTTCTGTGATCCAGAATACCAAAGATATATTCAATATCGAGTCTACTAATAAACAAGGCCAAATAGGATCAATTCATTTTATACGTTTCATTAGCATGATGTGGGTGATTTTTGGACATGCAACAGCCGGTTATATGATGTTCAGTTGTAAGTATAAGTTTGATTCGATATATATTACGGATAACTTGAAATAGTTTATTTTAATTTGAGCTTATCAATTATCGATTTTCAGCAAATTGTCTAATTCTGTTTCTTCTTTAGTAATTTTAATTAATTGTAATTGCGAAGTACAATAGCCATTTATTCACCAGAATTTGTATCCTCAATATTTAATTGCTGATTAATTTAAAGAGCAATAATGGCATTAATTGGAACGATAGCCATATAGTTTGTTTTAATTTGAACTTATCAAATATCGATTTTCAGCAAACTTCTTGGATTGTAAGGATACATTTAAAAATTTGTGGACACAATTCATGACTAACGCATTCTTTCCGTTGATACATTCTTCTTCATGTCCGGCTTATTAGTATCGTATATTGGTTCAAGGAATACCGCAAAGACAAGAAGAAAGTAATGTCACCTACTGCTTGGCTCTTATTTTACA
>NW_018108784.1:21081-23745 GCF_000183805.2 Loa loa | reverse complement strand
ATTACAATTAAACTAAAGATTGCTACCGATACATTCATATCGAAAAATTACTTTACAGACTGAAAATGACACTGGACTGAAAATATAAAAATTAAATTCATAAGCAAAACCAGGAAATCACAACTTTATTAATATTAGATTGATGATTGTAAATTCTGCTATTTTAGACGTTACTCACTTCTGATCTATCAAGCACCTTGGATCCGATGTCAGGTTTATATTATAGGTATTCTTGTTGGCTATTTGTTCCAAACAGTGAAAACTCTTCACATATCAAAGGTTACTTCACATCAAATTTTATCCCTTTTTTCAATCTTTGATCAGTCATTACGAAGTCCAAAGACAATTAGCTGATTTATTAGAAATTAGAGGTGGTAAATACCATGGGAAGTTTAAATAACTAATTTTCAATTGGTTGATTTGTTCTATTAATTTCCATCCTTATCTTCTAATGATAATTTTATTAGACGCATCCTTCTTCACCTTTTTTTTTCTGTATTCTCTTTCAACTATCCTTCAGGAAAGTTTATAAAATTTTTATTTCTTTTTTATTTAGAAAAAAAAGCAAGTTTAGGCGGCATAATATGATGAATTTCAGCCTAATAATGATTACTAACAATTAATTTTAGTTAATTTAGTTAAAAAAGTTCCAGTTAAGTTTAAGCTAATTTCAAATTTTCAGTTAACAAATATTATTTGCTGGAGTATTTCATTAATGGTTGGTATACTAGTGATAATGTCATTAAGAGACTGGATTGGCTATGACATTATATTGGATTTATCTGTGCGAGCTTTCTATTCAGCATTTAGTAAGCTTGGATGGAGTTTAGCTCTCGCTTATATCACCATCGCTTGTTTTTACGGTTACGGAGGTAAGCATATGATATGATACATTTGTTATCATAGCATATCACATACTTGTCAAGATATTCCTTACATCTTGACAAGCAAATAAATGATAGATATTAAATATAATACAGTATACTCGTGTACTATTTCATTTCTTCGGAATTCAAAATAATCAATAATAATGCTACTTACCTTCTCCTTTTCACATTCGATTAAATAAAGTTGTAATTGGTCGAAGGCCCAATTTTAGGACCAATAAACGACTTCATGTCACTTTCAATATGGAAACCGTTAGGTCGACTTACTTATTGCACGTATCTAATCCATTTTCTTGTGCTAATGTATGTGATATCTATGGGTATCGATGGATTCAGCTTCTCGAGCACTACTCATACGGTAAGTAAATTTCTAAAAACTTATCAATTTTAAAGCGATTTATCGATTAACACCACACAAGAATTCTTTTTCAACTTTTTCAATTTTTTCTATATTATTTGTCATTGCCACTTTGCAGTGGGAAATTTTTTTTAGCTTATCGTCTTCGCACTACCGTGTTGTGTCATTTCGTTATTTGTTGCTTATTGGCTAAGTATTTTGTTTGAATTGCCAGCGAGTAAGTTAGAGATGATATTAACGGGCAAAATTCTTAATAAATCACAACAAAGGCAAATGGCACGAGAGATACAAACAATGGAGCAAAATCATCCGATTATCAATTGCTGGAAAAAAGTTGGAGAGTTGTGAAAAGAAGAAAAATAAAATATTTTAAGATTTGCTATTTTTTCCAAATTAATACGGTGTTGTGAAAAAAGGAGTGAGAAGATGAGGGATATTGTTTTTATTAGTTGTAAAAGCTAAGTTTTAAAGGAATGATTTACTGAGTACCGGTATTGTTGTGTGTTCGGAACGTACAGCAGTTTATCGTTTATTATCGTCGGGATACCAAATACAATAGAAATAGGTTCAAAATAATTCCAATTACAATAGAATGACGTCCAGAATAATACCAGTAGAACAATGGATGAAACTGTAAGTAGTAACATAGTGAATTGGGAGAAATATAGTGTGTTGTGTAAAGCTGAGTGCTGATCGATAGAATTGAATGAATTGATGTTAGAATTTTATGGTTTATATAAGGAATGTGTGATATGAAATTTCGTAACAATCATTACAAATTGACAGTATTCTACAAAAGAATTTACATAAGATTGGTTTTATAGATGAAGAGGAAATTATAGGAAATTATTTTGTGAGATATACAACTTTCTCAAGTAGTATACAAGATTTATGCGTAAGATAAGGCTTTTACAAATTAGTTGCCGAATGTAGAGTGAGGCAGGAAACATTTTTAAACGATTGGTAGATAGTTAACTCATGACTATTTGAATGAATAATTCTATGATTCAACTATTCCAGTTTTTCCGACATACGGAATGAGAAAAAAAGCATTCGATTCCTATAATGATTACTACTGTATAAATTTAAATGGTGAAATTACATTAGAAACGAAAAATGCTCAGATGATAATTTTTAAGTGATATCAGATAAATTTTTGACTGTTTCAAAGTATCCATATTCTTTGCAAAATTGAAATCTCATCTGCTAAACGTAGGTTGGGATTGAAGTTACGCAAATGTAAATATATTGCAACACTCTTGGAAAATTCTTCCTTGTCCTGAATTTTAAAAACGCATGACATACAAGAGAAAATAAGGAACAAGCAAAGATAACAAATTTAAGTTAGCATCTTCAGTGTAAAATCAACGGTATTACGCCATCTAATTGAATGAATCTTATAATTCATAGGCAATACCA
>NW_018108784.1:12988-21056 GCF_000183805.2 Loa loa | reverse complement strand
AAGGAATGTGTGATATGAAATTTCGTAACAATCATTACAAATTGACAGTATTCTACAAAAGAATTTACATAAGATTGGTTTTATAGATGAAGAGGAAATTATAGGAAATTATTTTGTGAGATATACAACTTTCTCAAGCAGTATACAAGATTTATGCGTAAGATAAGGCTTTTACAAATTAGTTGCCGAATGTAGAGTGAGACAGGAAACATTTTTAAACGATTGGTAGATAGTTAACTCATGACAATTTGAATGAATAATTCTATGATTCAACTATTCCAGTTTTTCCGACATATGGAATGAGAAAAAAAACATTCGATTCCTATAATGATTACTACTGTATAAATTTAAATGGTGAAATTACATTAGAAACGAAAAATGCTCAGATGACAAATAGTTTTTAAGTGATATCAGATAAATTTTTGACTGTTTCAAAGTATCCATATTCTTTGCAAAATTGAAATCTCATCTGCTAAATGTAGGTTGGGATTGAAGTTACGCAAATGTAAATATATTGCAACACTCTTGGAAAATTCTTCCTTGTCCTGAATTTTAAAAACGCATGACATACAAGAGAAAATAAGGAACAAGCAAAGATAACAAATTTAAGTTAGCATCTTCAGTGTAAAATCAACGGTGATATTACGTCATCTAATTGAATGAATCTTATAATTCATAGGCAATACCACTTGAATAATTCAAAAGCAATACTTCTTGGAAAAACCGAAATAATTGTATCATAAGATTATTCATTTAAATAGTTTGCATTTACATTTATTTTTCCTCTCTCATGCTCAAAGTCATGAGTCAGCTATCAAATCTTTAAATCGTCTGAATGAGTTTTATTTCATATTGAGGTTTGCGCACTCTAGATTACAACTAATTTCATGAACATTGATGGGCATACTGTAGAGATATCTAATCTTATAAACATATTTATATCCAACATGTTTATCTCTAAATTTCTGTGAACTATTGTATTTCTTTCTTTTCTCCAAACAAAGTATATTTTGATTGAAGTCACTTAATATAAGTTAATATAGATATGGAGATTTCTCTGGTAGCTGTGAGTATACGTTAATTTGTTATGATTGTTTCTCCTTACACACTCCTTATATAAACATTAGAAATCCTAACATTGACACATTGTTGCAAAAATCCCATCTGTCGACACTCAGGTTCACACAAACGCTCTTCATTTATCTCTCCCAATCTACTAATCCTTACAAAATCTCACTATTCTACTGACTTTACCCTGGAAGTCATTCTATTGTAATGGGAATTATTTGAACCTATCTTTACTGTATTTGGTATCCAGACGACAAAAAAGGATAATCTGCTGTAAGTTTCAAACACGAAACAAACCGATACACTGTAAGTCATTCCTTTAAAAATATAACAGCTTCCACAACGAACAATAACAATCTACCTCACCTTCTTAACTCCCTTTCTTTTAATTTGTCACGACAATACTATTTTTATTATTTTTTCATAATTTCATAATCTTTTTATAATTTAAATATTCCAAGCACCGAATGACATTTGAGTGCGTGCAACTCCAAGGTATGAAAAGGTGTGAAATTTCTAGTTAAAGTTCAACTTACTTTTTGTTGTCCCAGTTTTATGGTTTGTTCCAATTTTACCTGCTATTAATTTAAATTATAATATTCATAAATTAGCGTGCTTGACGGAATATTGAAAGAGAAACCGCTTTTTGATGGGAACTTTAGTATTTCTATGACAAAAGAAAATAACGTTTAAAACAGCTTTACATTTGAAAAATCTTTTTAAATTCTTCTAACAAATCGTTCTCCAACATTATAAAGTTATAGTTGCTATGGTTAGAAGGAAATTTGTCTTACGGATGCAATTATGCAACTATTGCATTTATTCGATATAATATCAACTTTATGTTAAAAGCAGAAGTAACGTCAATTACTGCTCAAACTTCATCATTTCAATTTGTAACATTGAAATTTCTTTCTTAGAATAATACAAAATATGGTTTGCTTGTTGCGAAGTAGATTATGAATTCAATTGTAACATCGTACGATTTTCGTAATTGTAATAATTGTTCCACAGGTTGCTTGTTTTCTTCATTGTAATATATAATTTCCATTTGAGAGATGAAATTAATGATTGTTTTGATCTGCCCGATAGTATTTCGACTAGGAAATATTAAAAGAAGAAGTCGTTGAAGAAGTTCTTGTGAAGGATTTGACAGGAAAATTACAAATGATGCTGTATGATGATGTGTTATTGAGTTTAGAGGACATGGAAAATATTAAAATTAGTTATCTGTCAAGAAAAAAGAAGTCATTTGCTGCTGTTGCTGTAGTAGTTATTGCTGAGGTTAAAGCAAAAAAAGATAATTGCTGTTGTAGTTGTTAGAGAAGAATTTATTTCACTTTCAGAAGTTCTTGAAACAAAGGCTAATGTTGTTGGATAGAAGCTATTAAGGAACGGTTGTTTTTATTGTAGTTTTTGCAAAAGTTGTTGAAGAAGTTGTTGGAGGGGAATCTGTTCCTTTTTTTTGTTTAAGAAGTTGTAGTTGTAAGAGTTTTTTTTCTTGTGTTGTGGTCTTAGCTTCCTAATTGTTAGAATTCCTGCTGCTATAGGTATTGTTGAAGTCGTAGGAAGTCGATGTAAAATAAGTTGTTGTTGTTGTTGTTGTAGGAAAAATTGTTGAAGAAAAAGTTATTGTTGAAATTATTTAAAAAATTCTATTGTAGGAGGAACTACTAAAGTTGATGTAGAAATGTTTATTCGAGGAAAAATTGCTGAAAAAGAGGATGTTGTTGTAATTGTTGGAGTTGTTGTGAAGTTGTTGTTGTAGAAATTATTGGAGAAAAAGCTTTTGTTGATGTTTTATTTTCTATAGTTGTTCCCTAAAAATAAAAAGTACTGAAAAATAAAAATAAAAATTGACACTGCTTATCAAGTGTCACAAACTGTTATAGTTGTGATAAAGGTAATTGCTGTAGGTGAAAACATTGATTGGCAAAAACTCACACAACATGAAAAATAAATTGAATGTCTTCACAAGAAGTGAACAGGTAATAATGATGAGGAAAATGATTCTTTTCTCCACTTTTATCGCTTAATTTGATTAATCGAATAAAAAAAACAATCCTCTACAAGTCAAAACGTTAAATGTTTGCATTTTTGAAATCTTCCACTGAGTATAGCAATATTCAAACAAATTAACAATTATAAAAACCAATAACACAAATATATCGATTGCATTAGATTGGACACCGAATAATGTATAACTCGGAAAATTTCGGTGAGATCCCGATGGTTTACTAAGAGCAATTTTTGAATTCCTTTTTCTTTCATGTCACCCAGAATCCTTTCCTTGAACCACTCATCATTTCCAAAAGTTTTTCGACTTTCACTCCAACCCCTCTCTCCTGTTACAGTCCGTTAAAGAATTATATTCAAATTTCAATCTAAAAGAATTGTTTACTGCCAGTTGTTTCATCCTGTTCCTAAAAAACTTTCCATTTGAATTGGATTGAATTTAATTAAATGTATTGTATGCATTTCTCATCTAAAACTTGAGGAGAACATGCATTGCTTCTCGAGAACACACTCTATCACTGTTGTTTTTGTTTAAAATGGATGAATCTTGTTAAAAGAAATTGAAAGAATTGTTCGCTCCATTTCGTAAAGTCAGTGAAAAAAACCAACCTGATTGTAAATAACAGAAACTTTGCTGATATTGAAAAATGTCCTTTACTTTTTCTTATTCAATGATTTTGTTTCTTCCTTTTCTTCGAGGACATTGGCGAAAAAAGCTAGTGCTTTGTGGATTACTTATCAGCCTGGACTATTTCAGTGATTAATGTTTTGTCGATAGTCGGAATATGTAAGTTAATTTTTGAAGCAAAATGTTATACGAATGTAGCAGTATTACTGCATTTCTTTCTTTTTCACATTTTCAATTCCTAGATTAAGAACAGTATACTTGCACACATCCTTTACATTTGATATACAGCTGAAGTTAGCTTTACTGGTCAAATTGTACAAATCACTGATAATTTTAGGAATCCAGTGGGCGAAATGTTCTGCACAAATTGCAAGTTTGTAAAAAAAGAAAAAAATACACCTTTATCTCCTTGGAAAGCTTCAGCTATCGTGTATTTAATATGCAGTATAACTGAATATAGCAATTAACAATACTACTATATCATAATTTATTGAAAAAATTACAATGGTCTGGTAAAGTATATGCATAAGAAAACAGACGTAAATCTCCAATCGCAGTGTGTTGAAAGCATGTTACAAAATGTCACAAAAATATGCAACTCAATAAAGTGCGCAGCCGACGATTTCGCTGATTCATCCCATTAAATGATGTAAATGATCCATGGACCATTAGAACGAGTAATTCCAAAAAGGCTAACCCGTTTACTTAAATGTCAACTTTTATGCGATTTAATTCCAGTTATACAGAATGGCCACTACTGAAACGCCCTGATCTTTCATTGCAAAAACCGATTGACGATGAACGCTTCAAAATGTCAAAGCTAAGATTGTTGTAGCTGAAAATAATACATATCGACAGGAATTGATGAAAATGAGACTAACAAAAATCCGGGAATTTTATGAAACAGCACAAATCAAAAAACGCAAATTGACGAATTGTCAAAAGCCTAATTTTCTACCGTTTCATGATCGAATAAACTAACATTTATAATCCGGCGTTTATTTCAAAATCACGCAATCCGTCGATCTGTCGCAAATCATTTTCTATGGCTCTGATATCACCATCAAAAGTATCATGGAAAATGCAACTATTCTCAATTTTGGTCCAGTTAATAAAATGATTCACTCTGGTTGAAATTAACAGTTTAGGTCGTCTTAAATTCAAGCGTTGTAAATCTTCAATATTAACCTGAAAAACAAGCGTATCATTTTCCGAACGATTTTATCTTTCTTTTTTTTGGTACGATTCACTGCCTTATTCTCAATCCAGAACAAATTTAGTCTTCATACCTGGCTAAAATTTCAAGTTATTATTATTTTTCTCTTTTAACAACGTCCCCTCCAACACTTTTTCTTTTTTGCCAAGAATTTAACAATTCCAAATGGAAAAACATGAGACTTTCCAGCATTTACTTTCATATTTAAATCGCTCAGAACATTAATTGAAACTGAAACCGAAAACCCTCCATCAAATGAATTTTGAGCAGTAATTCTAAATCTCATGCTCCTCTCCAGTAAACAGTACCTTATTTCCATGAAGTTTGAGGAGACATAAGTCCGGCAAGTCGTCGTTTTTCAAATTATTCCACACTTCATCTTTATAACATTCCCCGAAATTGCTTAGATCCAGGAATATTAAGTGTCTGAAAAAAAGACACTAGAAATCATTATCTAATTTTGTGTAAAATAAAACTTCATAGTGTTCTGGAACGAGTACTGCAAAGTAGTAAAAAATTGAACTTATTGCACAAATTATGAATTGAACTTATTGTTTGGATACCGAAAAAACTCTTGAAAAATAGAAAATATAAGCAGCAGCAATAACAGTTTAAATATTTTGATAAACCAATGATAAGAAAGAAACTACTTACTTGAACTTACTAATAATAAAAGGCATAATTTCATCCCTGAATAATGAATACTCATTGAATGGTAGACCAAGTGTTCGCAAATCTGGACAACTGCAATAGATCATATCTAATTACCGTAGCAACACATTTATAATAAAAATTACTACAAGTTGAATATTGGATATTACTACAAGTTGATGAGGAGGAGACTGGCTAAATATATTTACCACCAGAAATTAACTCACTTCCGATTGATGGCTTGAAGAAGATCAACGCTAGTTTCGAAATAATTTGCAATTACTAAATGTTTAAGTTTGTACGGAAATGACTTCTCAGGTTCCTTATCGGGCAAAGTGAACAAGGCAATCAAACCATCGGGCGAAACATTACAATCTTCACCACCGAAAAATATCCTTAACTCTTCCAAATTGTACAAATTCTGCAATTTTCAAAAAGTAGTGTAGAAAACCAAAACGGCACTTATTTTCATAATGCTTATTGCAAAATTAGAGGTATGAAAGTTATTAAAGTAATTATTTAAGATATTTACATCGAAACATGTAAAAATATGAAAACATTTAATTAAAAAAAAAAAAAAAATGTCAGATTAAGTCAAATTCGGGACGAACAGAAAGTATTTAAAAAAAAAATTATTGGTCTATTTCGTTAAACCTTTGTAAAGTTGGAAGGATGAATCATTTAGTTAACACAAATTGAAAAATTAGAGACTTGAAACATTGAGTGAAACTCATGAAGATATATCACGCTCCTCATTTATAACAGTCTGATTGCATTACCCTCATACTATTGACAGCGTCAATCTCATATTTTCGATTTTCCTTGCCTTTATATGAGCGAATTCTTCATCGAATGTATAAAGACTTAGACCCCAGGAAAAAACTTTCAAATTTTGCAAAAGTCCAATGTATTCAATGCCATCGTTTCTAATATGAGATCCAAGATGAAGTTCTGTAAGAGTTGACCGCCACGGAGAAGTTCTAATCACGCTGAAACTGAAAAGCAATGGTATTATCAAATATGTCTGTGTCGAGTGTCGAGGTTGTAATGTGTGCCAAAATACTGCCAAGTCTTGTGACACCAATGTCTAATGAATCGAGCTTGAAGCTAAATGATACTCAAACAACAGATTCCAAAGGATGGTTCATAAGACTATTTTCAAAGATGATCAAACTCGACAGCTAACGGGTAATCTCTACAAGAAACCAGACTTACTCAATTTCACCCATCCCGTCGTAAATATGTAATAAATTCAGCGGACGATTGCAAGCCGGCAATTTCGGATCACTTTCCGAACTATATGCACTTACATTACCAACAAAGAAATTTTGCACCTTCGGAAAAATGCTTTCATCCTCAAATAACATTTTCAACGTTTTTCCCCATTCCTGTGCATTATCATCACACTTTGAACTCTAGAAAATGCAACATGTAAATCATGAATAACAATAACGACATTATTAAACCTTAAACTAAAATTGTTTTTAACAAATGACGCCTAAACTGTAATGTTAAACATTGAAAAATTAAATGTCCAAAACAGTGATCTGAAAAGTAATAAAATCCATTCAAGTAATGGAATATTTGACAGTAATAATAATATTAGTACCAGATATTATGGTACTCTATATGGCGATGAGATATTTGATGCAATTTACAATATAAATCATACTCGTTCTATTTTCTCCATGTGCAAAGTTTCAACATTGGGGAAGCAATTTGATAACTTTTTCAACAATGCGGTATTCATTTCTGAAAAAAAAGAACCCACATTTAGCAAAGAAAATTGCATGTTTAAATTTGGAGGAAATTAACTCTTACTAAGGTCTCTTGATATATATTATCTCCTTTTTTTATATCAATTCTCTTGTCAAGTAAGGTGATTTGTGAAGTAAAGCGATCTCAATTTGTACCCTTCAAAGAGCCAAGATCCAGATGGATGACATTGGGAAAGTAAATGTCGAACAATGCGTTAACTTCGGCAGATGGCAAAGGCACTGGACAATCAATGCACAATTTTCGAAGATACTGCGAAGTCTAGAAATATGCAAAAAGAGTGAACGAACACCTACATCCTGATTCATCAATTAACAAAAGTATGAAACAGAAGGCAAGTTATTTCAAAGCAAAATTTCAAAGTAAGACGATTCAAGACGATAAGTCTGTCCTCATAGCTTCGATTAATCACGACCCATAAAACACGAAAATTTCCCTTACTGATTCCAGGTATTTCAGGCAAAAAAGATTATTAGTATAAAGCTTACCCTGTGAAAGAACATTTTCACACTGCCATATTTCAATGAAAAATCGTCAACTAACACCCGAACTTCGGTGAATAAACTGGAATAATTCGCCAAATAATTCCAACGGCGACAAACCAAAGAACAACCATGGATCAAATCGACCGGATGACAATAACCAAATACTGTCAACAATATATCATCCGACAAATCATTGACTGTAGTGAGTATTTCCTTAATGAATTACAG
>NW_018108784.1:9395-12968 GCF_000183805.2 Loa loa | reverse complement strand
TGCATGTTTAAATTGGAGGAATTATTCTTGCTTAAGGTCTCTTGATCTATATTATCTCCTTTTTTTATATCAATTCTCTTGTCAAGTAAGGTGATTTGTGAAGTAAAGCGATCTCAATTTGTACCCTTCAAAGAGCCAAGATCCAGATGGATGACATTGGGAAAGCAAATGTCGAACAATGCGTTAACTTCGGCAGATGGCAAAGGCACTGGACAATCAATGCACAATTTTCGAAGATATTGCGAAGTCTAGAAATATGCAAAAAGAGTGAACGAACACCTACATCCTGATTCATCAATTAACAAAAGTATGAAACAGAAGGCAAGTTATTTCAAAGCAAAATTTCAAAGTAAGACGATTCAAGACGATAAGTCTGTCCTCATAGCTTCGATTAATCACGACCCATAAAACACGAAAATTTCCCTTACTGATTCCAGGTATTTCAGGCAAAAAAGATTATTAGTATAAAGCTTACCCTGTGAAAGAACATTTTCACACTGCCATATTTCAATGAAAAATCGTCAACTAACACCCGAACTTCGGTGAATAAACTGGAATAATTCGCCAAATAATTCCAACGGCGACAAACCAAAGAACAACCATGGATCAAATCGACCGGATGACAATAACCAAATACTGTCAACAATATATCATCCGACAAATCATTGACTGTAGTGAGTATTTCCTTAATGAATTACAGCTAAAAGAATTTTCATCTGGTTCATTTGCAATGTCTCGTGACATTGAACTATACTTTCCAAGATTATGTGATAAAAAATACCTCCTTGACACTTGAATTGGTCGGAAATTCGCCGGCATCCATTTCAATTCCGACTGAAATCTGAAAATCCTCTATTCATTTTATTGAGGAATGTAATAAAAATATCGTAGAAAGCAAGTCAGATTTGTCATGCCGATATGAAAACTGAACCACTTTGGACTTCAGACTGGTGACGTCGCGTCGAGCAGATGAATAAGAGGCGCGACCAAGTTGTATCAATGGATAATATGCTTGCATCCGATAAGCATTAGTACTAAAATTATTAAAAATCAAATCCTGTACAGTCTCCTATTCAATCGAAATGCAATCTGATGGAAGATTATTACTCCACGTCAAAAATCTTGTGACCCTCCCGGTTTTTGAGCTCTCTCCAACAATATTCAATAGTACAAAAAAACTTACGCCTTAAAAAACTTATATTTCCTGTCTATCGTATCATATTTGTGCGATACAGGCCAATACTGCCCGGGCGACTCCGTTATTGCATCCATTCTAAAAAATCATCATATATGTATATATATATGTTAAAAAAAAGGTGGCTTTACAAAGCCCGTCTCTTTCAACGCAGCCAACGGGCATCTTCTGATGCGGCCGAACAAAGACAAAAAGACAAGGGTATACACCTTCCTTGAAAGGTATCCTCAAATTGACACTGACACTCGCATTTTGGAACATCAAAAATATGCTTAATAATGCGGAGAGTAGATGTCCCGAGCGTCGTTCTGCTCTAATCCTCACGAATTGCAGAGATTGCTGAGCACTGAGCTTTTTGAACTGGAAGTCAGCTTGAAGAAGACAGAAGTTCTCTACCAACTTCCACTTTAGGAAGGCTACCTTTATCCTCACCATAAGCTAATCAGAGCTCTAGCCAAATCCATAACGCCGCTGGTTTCTTTGGGAACACACTCAGAACCACTCTCGAGGACAAGGAACAACGAAGGAAAAACCGTACCTCATCAATACGTCTGAGAAGACTTTCCTCAATGCCTTTTACAGCTGAACTTGTCTATCCCGCATTGGCCTTTTAAGTTATCAGCGTGTCTGTTGCAGGTTGGCGTATACATATGCTTAACGGAATTACACCTAATGCCCGAACATATTTATTCAAAAACTGACTGAGGGAAAGTTAAATGTTTGCGAGTAATCTTTGTTCTTCCTACTTATGACACTTTGATTTGGTTTTACAACACTCTGATTTGGTTTGTTTCTTGATCTCTACTTCATCTTTCAGAAATTCGTTTCATTTTTGATTTCCTTTTTTTTTTTCATTTTTGACTTCCCGCTCCGTTTTTTTAACTTCTTCAAATTTTGAAAATTATCTAGTGCTGCAAATGTCGGACACTTTCGTATGAGTCACCGTGGTTGACATATCATTATTAAATGTGTCATCCCTTTTGTTTTCTTCACTAGAAGTTTGTTCTGTCTCTTCCTGGACTTATTCACACTTACCATTCATTTGTTTCCCTTGGGTTTTCCAAATAATTCAAATATAATTACTCACTTTGATGCCCAGAATGACTATGTTTTCCATAATTTATAGAATTCCGGTGAATACAAATTATAAATCAATTTCATCACATGCATAAAAAATATATATATGCTGATTTTTTAGAATGGATGCAATAACGGAGTCGCCCGGGCGGTACTGGCCTGTATCGCACAAATATGATACGATAGACAGGAAATATAAGTTTTTTAAGGCGTAAGTTTTTTTATACTATTGAATATTGTTGGGGAGAGTTCAAGTTCCTGACGTGATGTGATAATCCTTCATCAGATTGCATTCCGATTGAATAGAAGGCTGTACAGGATGCTTTTATTTGATTTTTAATAATTTTAGCACTAATGCTTATCGGATGCAAGCATACTATCCACTGATACAACTTGGTCGCGCCTCCTATTCATATGCTCGACGCGATGTCACTAGTCTAAGGTCCCAGGTGGTTCAGTTTTTACATTGGTGCAGCAATTCAGACTTGCTTTCTACGATATTTTTATTACATTCTTCAACAAAATGAATAAAGAATTTTCAGATTTCAATAGGAATTGAAATGGATATTGACGAATTTACGACCGATTCAAGTGTCAAGGAGGTATTTTTTTCCTATTGCATAATGTTGGAAAGTATAATTCAATCTTACGAGACATTGCAAATGGACCAAATGAAAATTCTTTTAGTCGTAAGTAATTCATTAAGGAAACACTCACTACAGTCAACGATTTGTCGGATGATATATTGTTGGCAATATTTGCTTACTGTCATCCGATTGATTTGATCCATGGTTTTTCTTTGGTTTGTCGCCGTTGGAATTACTTGGCGAATTATTCTAGTTTGTTCACCGAAGTTCGGGTGTTAGTTGACGATTTTTCATTGAAATATGGCAGTGTGAAAATGTTCTTTCACAGGGTAAGCTTTATACTAATAATCTTTTTTGCCTGAAATACCTGGAATCAGTAAGGGAAATTTTCGTGATTAATATCAGTAAGGGAAATTTTCGTGATTAATCGAAGCCATGAGGACAGACTTATCGTCTTGAATCGTCTTACTTTGAAATTTTGCTTTGAAATAACTTGCCTTCTGTTTCATACTTTTGTTAATTGATGAATCAGGATGTAGGTGTTCGTTCACTCTTTTTGCATATTTCTAGACTTCGCAATATCTTCGAAAATTGTGCATTGATTGTCCAGTGCCTTTGCCATCTGCCGAAGTTAACGCATTGTTCGACATTTGCTTTCCCAATGTCATCCATCTGGATCTTGGCTCTTTGAAGGGTACAAATTGAGATCGCTTT
>NW_018108784.1:5766-9174 GCF_000183805.2 Loa loa | reverse complement strand
AAAATGTTATTTGAGGATGAAAGCATTTTTCCGAAGGTGAAAATTTCTTTGTTGGTAATGTAATTGCATATAGTCCGGAAAGTGATCCAAAATTGCCGGCTTGCAATCGTCCGCTGAATTTACTACATATTTACGACGGGATGGGTGAAATTGAGTAAGTCTGCTTTCTTGTGTCGTCGAGTTAGTCGTCGAGTTTGATCATTTTTGAAAATAGTCTTATGACATCATCCTTTGGAATCTGTTGTTTGAGGATCATTTAGCTTCAAGCTCGATTCATTAGACATTGCTGTCACAAGACTTGGCAGTATTTTGGCACACTTTACAACACTCGACACAGACATATTTGATAATACCATTGCTTTTCAGTTTCAGCGTGATTAGAAGTTCTCCGTGGCGATCAACTCTTACAGAACTTCATCTTGGGTATTACATAAGAAATGATGGCATTGAATACATTGGACTTTTGCATAATTTAAAGGTTTTTTCGTGGGGTCTAAGTCTTAATACGCTCGATGAAGAATTCGCTCACATAAAGGCAAGAAAAATACTCTCAAAAATATGACACTGACGCTGTCAACAGTATGAGGGTAGTACAAATCAGACCGTTATAAATGAAGCGCGTGGTATATTTTCAGGAGTTCCGGTCAAAATTTCAAAACTTTGAACTTTTTGATTTGTGTTGACTAAATGATTCATAGTTCCAATTTTATAAAGCGATTCTTTATAAAGAAAATATGAAAATGGAATAGATCGATAGTTTCAGGGTACAGGACTTTCTTTTCGTCCCGAATTTGACTTAATCTAACACTTTTTTTTTAATTAAATGTTTTCATATTTTTACATGTTTCGATATAAATATCTTAAATAATTATTTTAATAATAACTTTACAATGAGTTTGCAATAAGCATTATGAAATGCAGTACCGTTCTGGTTTTCTACACTACTTTTTGAATATTGCAGAATTTATGCAACTTGGAAGAGCTGAGGGTAATTTTCGGTGGTGAAGATTGTAATGTTTCGTCCGAAGGGTTGACTGTTTTATTCACTTTGCCCGATAAGGAACCTGAGAAGTCATTTCCGTACAAACTTAAGCATTTAGTAATCGGAAAGTTCTACGGGATTGATGGCGATCTGCTCCAAACCATTGACCGGAAGTGAGTTAATTTTGTGGAGATTACATTTGGGTGGAATGGTAGGATCACAAAATGCTCCTTAACCAATTTTTAATAGTTTATATCACAAATATGCTGCTACTGTAATTAGATATAATTCACTGCAGTTGTCCAAATTTGCGAACACTTGGTCTGCCACACAGTGAATATTCAGCATCTGGTGATGAAGTTATGCCTTCCATTATTAGTAATTTCAAGTAAGTAGTTTCTTTCTTATCATTGATTTATCGAAATATTTTAACTGTTATTGCTGCTTATATTTTCTATTTTTCAAGAGTTTTTTCGATGTCCAAAGAATAAGTTCAATTCATAAGTTCAATTTTTCACTGCTTTGCACTACTCGGTCCAGGATCTTCAAAGTTTCCTCTTACATAAAGTTAAATAACGATTCCGAATGTCTTTATTTCAGGCATTTGATGTTTCTAGATTTAAGCAGCTTGGGGGAATGTTATAAAGATGAAGTGTGGAATAATCTGAACGACGACGATTTGCCGGATTTACGTCTCCTCAAACTTCATGGAAATAAGGTGCTATTTGCTGGAGAGGAGCGTGAGATTCAGAATTATTGCTCAAAATTCATTTGATGAAGGGTTTTCGGTTTCAGTTTTAATGGATATGCCGAGCAATTTAGATATGGAAATAGTTTTTGGAAGACTTCATATTTTTCTACTGTGAGTTGAAAATTAAGTTTACTCTGGATCGAGAACAAACAATGAATCGTGACAAAAAAAGAAAGATAAAATCGTTCGGAGAAATATACGCTTGTTTTTCAGGTTAATATTGAAAATTTACAACGCTTGAATTTGAGACGACCTAAACTGTTAATTTCAACCAGAGTGAATCATTTTATTAACTGGACCGAAACTGAGAATGGTTGCGTTTTCCACGATACTTTTTATGGTGATATTAGAGCTGTAGAAAATGATTTGCGCCAGATCGACGGATTGCGTAATTTTGTAACAAAACCCGAACTATGCATGTTAGTTTATTCGATCATGAAACGGTAGAAAATCAGGTTTTTGACAATTTACTTTGCAATTTGCATTTTTTGATTTGTGCTATTTCATAAATTTCTTGGCTTTTCGTTGGTCCGACCTTCATTTGTATTGATATTATTTCTGTCGATATGTAATTATATTTTATGTTTCAGCTACGACAATCTTAGCTTCTACACTTTGACGCGTTCGTCCTCAGTCGAATTTCGTCATGATGGCAGAATAAGGCCTTTCTACGGTGATTCTTTATAATTGGATTTAAGCCGTACAAAAGTTCGCTTTTGAATAAATGTACACTTGGGTCAGCATCTTTGGAGTTACTCGTTTTCATGGTTCTACTAGTAAGCATAGATCATTTACATCATCTGATAAGAGAATCAGCGGAATCGTCAGCTGCGCAATGCATTGAGTTTCACACTTTTGAAATGTTTTGTTACTGTTAAGTGTTTTCTCATTTGTCAAGGTTGAATTTATTTACTTTCGGTGTCATTGCAGTTAAGAAGAAAAAACACTTCAGTGATGGCAAGTTTGTATGTATAATCATCGCAATATTTCATAAATTTTTACCTAAATAGGCATCGTACGTTTTAGTAATTGGGCGCTTCGCCTACAGGTAACTATCGTGCTCATCCTTCCTTTGTGCATAGTTTTTAAGGAGCAAGGAATTCTCTTTTACTGAGAGCGAAAAGCTACAATCAATGCAAATAGAAATCAATATACGTAAATGATACTATTAATTCATGCTCGGTGATAGCATATCAGTGTGTGATATAATCGAAGTTGGCTTAATTGCAAGGTGGTGGCCAGATTTCCACTGACACCCCTTGTCGCAGAGGAGAAGCTTGCATGTATTTACGGGGTTACCCTATGCTGGCGCTGGCAAAAGCCTTCAGTAGAGCCTCCTATGCTAAACATTTTTAGACAAAATGTGTTTACGGTCAGAATGGGTTCATTAGCCTTCGTGCAACCATTGTAGTAGAAGGACAATTCCGATCCCAAACCCTGGTAGATGGAACTCTTTTAACCCTATAAAGGTTAAATTATCTCAAAGAATGATACCTTAACTAAACCTGCCTCCTGAGAACTTCGCTGTCATCGTTCTAAGTCACTAGATCCTGGAAGATAAATCTTAACAATGAAGAGTAGGGCAATTCCGCGCATGCTATGTCTCACCAAAGAAATTCACTGCGCAGATTCGAAAGGTATACTCACTTTTTAAAATCTTGTAGCAATTGGTTCC
>NW_018108784.1:0-5665 GCF_000183805.2 Loa loa | reverse complement strand
CTTAATTGCAAGGTGGTGGCCAGATTTCCACTGACACCCCTTGTCGCAGAGGAGAAGCTTGCATGTATTTACGGGGTTACCCTATGCTGGCGCTGGCAAAAGCCTTCAGTAGAGCCTCCTATGCTAAACATTTTTAGACAAAATGTGTTTACGGTCAGAATGGGTTCATTAGCCTTCGTGCAACCATTGTAGTAGAAGGACAATTCCGATCCCAAACCCTGGTAGATGGAACTCTTTTAACCCTATAAAGGTTAAATTATCTCAAAGAATGATACCTTAACTAAACCTGCCTCCTGAGAACTTCGCTGTCATCGTTCTAAGTCACTAGATCCTGGAAGATAAATCTTAACAATGAAGAGTAGGGCAATTCCGCGCATGCTATGTCTCACCAAAGAAATTCACTGCGCAGATTCGAAAGGTATACTCACTTTTTAAAATCTTGTAGCAATTGGTTCCTCGAGATTGACCCCAAGATAGCAGTCTTCCTAAAGGACCAAATAGACTTTTCAAGGACACCAGTGCTTGCTTTACAGGGAAGAGGGCTTAGAAAGATGGCCTAACAAAGTCCATCTCTGCATCGCGGCCAACGGTCATCTAATGCGGTCGAGCAAAGACAAAGGTATGCACTTGTCTTGGAAGGTGTGCTCTTATTGACACTCGCATTTTAGAACATCAAAAACATACTTAGTGCGAAGAGTAGACGTCTTGAGCGTTATTCTGGTCTAATTCTCAGGAATTGCAGAGATTGCTGAACGCTGAGTTTTTCGGACTGGAAGTCAGGTTGAAAACAGAAGTTCTCTACTACTACCTTAGGAAGGTTACCTTCATCCTCACATCACTATAGTCTAATCAGCGCTCCAGCTAAATTCATAACATTGCTAGTTTCTTTGGGTACACACGCAGAGCCAATCTCGAAGACAAAAAACAACATAGAGAAAACCGTATCTCATCAATACAGTCCAAAAAAACTTGCCTTCATGTCTCTTACATCAAACTTGTCTATCCCGCATTGGTTTCCTTTTAGCTATTAGCGCGCTTACAGTAAGCATGATATAGCTCTGCATATATTTTCGCAAAACAGCCACGACGATGATTACAATATACTTCAAAAGGATTCATTAAGGAATGATTTTTTTGAAAATGGTACATATTGAATGTATAAAACCTAGCTAAAAATAAAATATGAATTACTTATTAAAGCATGAATTCATATTCTATACTCTCTATGATGAAATCCAAGCGAGTCTTTCCATCCTTTATGTTGATTGATTTCGAATTAATTCCATTTCTAACTTAAAGTTCAAATATCATTCACACAAGAAACAGCCACAATGAATGTATTATACATCGGCAAGTGAATGAATTACTTAAGTGACGAGAAGGTAAGTGAACAGAATACATACAACTATGTTATATGAATATTAAATGAATAAACGATTAAATGCGCCGGAATTTGATTGAGCAAATTTGCATTCTAAACAGCGTAATGCAACATTATACATACAAACATATGAAAGCCAACTATGCTAAATGTCGAACTATAAAAAGCACCAATGACAAAACTGGACATTAACTATCCTATTCTAATATGTGACCATTATCCAAGATACATCATTTATCCTTTAAATTCTTCCTCAGTATCAACTGAACTAATAAAAGTACTTGTTTCAAAACTAATTTTACATTTATCAAAAATAACTAAATATTGTGGGAAGGGAAGGATCACCGAAATCGTTTGAAATTTCCATGAAGAAAGAGGAAGTGTTAATTGGTTATATTCAATTATATTATATATTAAATGGGTGATGGCACAATGAAATCTTTCATTTTTTTCTAAATGAGCCGCGATTTTTGCAAATAATTGATTAGTACGGAATATACAAAGCGGTACTGTTCCACGTTTTTCACCAAACACATCCGTTGCTGTCGTAACATTGCCAATGTTTTGCCAATATCCACACACTGAACACAATCTTCCTTTTAGAGAATTGAACTGATTTGATATCACTACAGTGAATACTTGCAAATTCTCAATAAACCAGGAGTAAAACCTTAAAATTACACGAAAACTTTTGCCGGGAAAAGGATGAAACTATGCTATTTAATTCTTATCAGTAAATACTCATCTACTTTAGCTCTTCTAATCTAAATTCAAAAACACAATCATCTGAGTGTTTGAAGCAATAGTTTTAGAATCTTTCTATTTGGAGATAAAAATACATGAGCACTACTTACAGAATGTAGATGATCACGTAAGTCTTTTCTCCTTACCAAAATATCAATATCATCATTATCTTTCCTCATCAAAAATAAGGCATACCATGTTATGCTCATTACAATGGATCATCAGTTCCACAAGCAGGTAAACACCAGATTCGTGAGCACCTGTCAGGCAATGTATGACGGTTGGTGGTGCGATCACATCTACCATTGCCCCATTTCTTCTAGTAGATGAAAATTCCGATGATAAAGCATCCGAATGGCTACAATTAAACTTTTTCTATTTCCCTAATCTAAATTCAAACTATTTCATTCTCTTTTCCGTCATGTTACCTCCAACCATACTCAATAAGGAAATACTTAAAATTGCTAATCTGCCAATCATTTCCTAATTGTTATTTCACCTTTTGATTAATTACTGCAAAAAAAGGTTACCCAGAAGGTGAATAATGCAATGCATAATTGACCATATGCAATCCTTTTTTACACCAGTTGTAATGACCGAAATCAGTCGATTGTGTCCTATTTAGATTTGTTGGATCCGTTAAACTTAACTGCAAAATATTTTCCTAAATAAGCTATTCCACGAAAACTGCAGGAAAAACTTCGATAAGTTTTTACATGACAATTGTTTCGATTTTTTCTGGATCCTGATACCGCTCCGAAATTTGTTTTCTTCAACTGTTCATTTTCCAAGTGTCGTCGAACACTATTGACAGCATCCATAAATCCTATAGGATGCGTTCATGTTACATCTAATGAGAACCATAGCTTGGAATACAACCAAATAGCCACTACCATTATCATAAGATTTCTAGAACAGTGACAAGAGAGTAAACTTACCAAGGAAGGACTCTTCACTCGGCGGTATTCCACCACTTTCCCAATCCATCAACCTAAGATGGTAAATAGTTCGTCGTTCACCACTCATATTCTGCTTCAATTGAAACATCATTGTTACTTGATGTTTACTTGACGTACTTGAAAGTAATGTCACTGAATGGTCTGATAATCTTAGCCTCTCTGTCACTTTTGTTGGCCAATAAATGGGTATTGTGGTATTTTTCAAGTCCTAAAAGTACACGTCTTTATTTATTGAAAATGATTAGATAAATGTTCATTTTCGTTTCCTTACTAAATTACTTACTTCACATTCACATACATCTCTCTCTCTCTCTCTCTCTCTCTCTCTATAATATGTTACTTTCTGCTTGTATTTCTTCTTTTAAATCTCATTTAATTATAATTTGAATCATTCATAGAAAATTACAAATAAGCTTAGATGAAGAAATTCGATTTTAGAATTTCTTTCTGAAATATCAATTTGTCAGCGAAGTCGAACAAAATGTTATGAGTTGTTTTAATTAGAATTCAGAATATTTCTCAGGTAAATGATTCGTTTACACAAAATTAATAAAATAAATATTTCGATACCTAAAGTGATGAATCATCTATCTAAATTTAACTCTTCCAATTTTTTTAACAATTTTAATTGTAATGCTTAAATGTTGTAGGTAGAATCCTTTGCTGTACTTTTATTTTTTTACTTTTAATTTGCTAATCAAGCTTATTCAAGCTTACCGGAATTTGGTTAGGAACTTATGTATAAATATCGAAATTTTGTGAAAAACCTCTAGTCCGGCAGTTAAGCCAATCCGTTTGGAATATTAAACCATTCCTACTATAAAAGGAGCTAGGCGATCAGTCATCCTGGCGGTCAGTGACCAAATGAAAAGCTAGAACAGTCATTCAGTCCGACAGCTCACTGAGTTACTCAATCGGACAGCTGCTTGCGCACGCACTCAAGGCGACAACATAGGCATTCAACTACGACAATGGCAGAGAAGTGACAATAGGAGTGACAAGACTGTTTTGTATCCTTTAATACTTATCCTGTATTATTCATTTCGTCTCTATTATTGGATCAGTGTGATATTGTACCGTATCGTATAAGACTAATAAAGGTTACTATTAACACTGCGACGCTACAACAACGGAAATAAACCTACAAGATCTTCCCCTAACACAATTAACTTTTCATAAACGGAATTGCTTTCCTACTTAGGAATTACTTCCTTACTTATCATGACCTTTATAAACAATATCACATCGATTGACCGTTTATTACTCACGATCATGGTATCGGCTTAATTGTTAACAGAATTAGGAAATCCCTCCTTACTTGAGCATTGCAAAGCATGACAATAAGCTGTGAGCCAGATTCCCAAATCATCTGCCAGAAATCTTCGATAGTATCCGGAAGTGGAGCCTGTGTCAATATATATTGCAAAATTCGGTCGCCGATTGGAATCTGTGATAAGAAAGTTTAATAATAGCAAATTTTTGTGAATTCATAAATTTCCTGAAGTTGAATTACCTGAATATTTGAAGCATTGATATAACCTGTTGGATTAGATTGCTTTGAGTGCAACACAATTCGCGTGTCTTCGTATGGCACTATCGACCGTGTACGGTTCCGTTTCTGGAAATTGAACGATTTCTCGAAAACTTACCAAATTCGACCATGAACAAATTTAAAACCTCTTTTTTTATTCACAAGAGAAGCTTTCTGCCATAATTTCTTTAAGGATCGAAACTCGAAGCCAAAATGTTAAACGGTCAGTGCCAAATTAATTACTTTGCGATTAAAACAACAAAAATATTTGAGAGATGGATCAGGAAAACAACAAGAGACTTAATCTTCTTATATTTTCTATCATTCCTTCCCATCATGACTGAATAAGTAGTTCGAAAAACTGGACCATATTTTCCGGTTTCTGACTAGTTGACACACCGGCAGACATACGTCGATTCGGAATCATCGCGAATTCTTCATCTAATACATCATCGGCTGCCAACTTCGCCAAAAGTCTCTTCAGCTGCAAAAAAAAACCCTTTTATATATTATTTTCCAGTATCCGAGGTGCCAAAAACTTAGGGACAAGTACATAAGAAAGTAACTTACTACGTGAGATTACGTGAAGTAAATTACATACGCTATGTTTATGGTCAACTCTTTCAATTGTTAGCGAACTAATTACCTATTTTTCAGTTACTGTTAAGATTGCCAATGACTTCTGACCAGTTGGTACTCACAAACTAAATAAACAGCGATAAAACATTTTGGGAATAATATCTTACGGTTCCTAAAATAGTTATTCACTTCAGGGAACTCACAGTACGATCGTCAGCTGTGATCGATAGTCGGTCATTCATCGGTACTGCACCAAGTAAATCGATAAAATGTCCATGAGAGTTTATGATATGCTGTTGCAGTACACCGTTTAGCATAACGTGTCGTAAAGAAGACGGTCGTGACATTTCCTCAATCGATTCAATCACGCTAAACTCCTGGCTAGCCAACGATTTTTCGTTTTGAGCAAAATCCTTCAAAAAACTTNTTTTTGCAAATTATATGTAGAAATTTCGAAAAAGTGACCAATGT
>NW_018108783.1:23773-26134 GCF_000183805.2 Loa loa | reverse complement strand
CCAATTGAGATAGAAATGAAACCGACCAAATACAATAAACCGACCTGATACAATGACACAAGACTGGTAACAGTTTGTTATTTAAAGGTTTAATGGCAGGGCCAAATAGAATTTCGTCCACTGTTGATGTCTTCGCTCTCTTGCTTTTGCCATCTGCCGTCTGCAAGGTCTTTCACAATGACGTAGTCAGTTCTGCTTTTTAGTCAATTATTTAATTGTTCTGATGTATGCTGCTTTTGATTGCTAAATTTTTTTTTTGATTGCTTTTAATAGCTTAATTGAATTTCAGTACAGTTTGTTCCATTACTTAGTCGGACCATTTCCGCTTCTGTGTGATCGAATAATGCAAAGCTTGATTTAAGTGCCAATGATCTTAGTGGTTTCATTCCTGAAACTTAACTACTGTAAATAATGTCGGTAATAGTCCTTTCTGGTAGAAATCCGTTTCAGAACCGAAAATAATCGCTTATTGACAGATGAACGAAACAATCCATTGGTTGATGTGAAGTATGTTTGTTGAATTTATGCAAAGAAAATACTCCAAACAGTGTCGAATTAATGATTTAGAATCGTCTTTTTTTTTTAATTTCATCATTTAACGACAAATTTCCAACTTTCCCGCTGTTCATAGGTAGAAAGATAAACCAAGTGCTTAAGTTTTCCAATAGTAGTTGACAAAATCTCACCACCAGCGTTTTAATCTTTCAAGGATTCCATCGTTTCAGTCATGGCGAAAGGTATAGAAATGGTCCGCATTCAACACCTGTATGAAATAAGCATAGCATCGTCTCACTTTTCACGATAATGCATTTCACTTGCATTTTTTCTCATTCATTAGCTCACAAGGAAACTTTTTCAACTTGTCGTCGAAAACGTGACATCGAAAGTAAAAAGGAAAAAACAGTGAAAAAACATTTTTTGAAATTTAATGGAATCCAAACACTATTTCTTCGGATGGATACACTGAAATCCTGCAAATACACAGAAAAGAGAGAGAGTTAGCAACCTTCTAATTAGGAAAAGAGAATTACTATTTGTTTAATGAGATTTTCCGATTTAGTAAATCACTTCGAATTTCCCGGGCATTCATTCTCTAAAGAGAAGCATTGGCGGTAAGTTTTGCGCAAATTTGTTTTCTAATATACTTTAGCTAATAATATTAGAGTTGTGCCTTATGAGAATATTTTTTTGTTTATCGAGCTTTATGTTTCTTTACCAATACTTGAATATTGTATTGACAAGTTGCTCTTTCTGCAAGTGATTTTTCGTATGTCCTGGACAGTGCTGATTTATTAGGAACCTCTACAAGCATTTTGGAAGATCTCAAAAATCTGACTTGATGTGGGAAGTGATTTGTTCATCAATCCAAATACTTCAAGCTCACATTGTCGACAGTATCAGTCGTTCTATTTCACCGCAATTAGCCATAAAAAAAGCGCTTTGTATTAGGCTACAAGCGCAATACTTTGATTGTAGCAATAATAAGCATTTCGTATTTACTAATTTATCGGGTCAAATATATTAAGCCATCTCATTCATTTATTCAGTTTCATCTAAATATTAATGATGATGTAATAAAGCGAAACACAGTGAAATGGCATCACCCTATGTAAAAGGTACCGTATCTCAGAAAGACCATCTATTACGCAGACGGTCGCTTGTGTCAGCAGAATAGAAACATCGGAAGGCGGCGACAAGCAGACACCACTACCATTTGAATTTAAGTTGTAAGTTACATGGTCCACGGTCCTAAGGTGTCTGGGCAATCTGCTATTAATGTAGCCTTACCCCAAATGTGAAATTAAAGCCGAGAAAGGTAGGCCATATTTTAATAGATGAATGCATAAGTAAATATACAAATACCTCATCTCCAATGTAATATCTTTTGATACTGCTGCAACGATAAGCTTTTTATTCCACTTCAGATAAAACGTAAGATCTAATATCATGAACATAAATATGACTCATAGTTTTATGGCTCTAAAGCGTAGGGTATGCATGACTTGAAATTAGATCACGTCATATTAAGGTCACTGTGCTTCGAAGTTGATGCCTGTTCAGTTGACAACTTGGGAAGAAGCGCGGAGTGAACATTAGGTAATACACCACCTTGAGAGATCGTGACATCGGAAAGAAGCACACTCAGTTCATCGTCGTTCCGTATAGCTAATTGCAAATGTCGGGGATTGATTCGGCTCTTATTGTTGTCGCGTGCCGCATTTCCAGCCAGTTGCAAAACTTCAGCAGCTAAGTATTCTAGCACTGCTGCAAGATACACCGGAGCACCAGCACCAATCCGATCAGCGTAGTTCCCTTTACGAAGCAAACGATGAATACGACAAACCGGAAAGTTCAATCCAG
>NW_018108783.1:20551-23577 GCF_000183805.2 Loa loa | reverse complement strand
AAATCGAATTTCGTCTATCGCAGACGATTTTTTGGCCCTTCTGCTTTTTTCTTCCTTCCTGGATACTCCTCTCTTGTCGTACGTGACATAATGAAAGTCTGAGTGCGCGCCATTTACAACACTCAAATTTGATTCTGTTTCCCGCCTTTTCCTGCCTTATACGTGACAACACGAAGTACAATTTCTTTGTTAAGAAAAGATATAGCTTCATCTATTTCATGCGAATGAATCCCAAAGATCCGCTTTGAAGCGCAAAATATCCTCACAGTTCGATTGCACATATCAATCGGGATTGCAATCCCTCTTAGAGAAGAAATGAATCATTCGACAATCATGTACTACGAGTTTAGTCTGGGAAATCTCACAGCTGGAATTCGGAAGTAAAGAAAAAAGATTTTATAAAATTCCAAAACGCACTGCAATGCAGCATTCTCACCTTATGTTCAAAAAATTTCAAAACTAATCTAAATCTCTCGTATAAATCTCACTGCCTCAAAGCATCGATGTTAGTCTGTTACCGTTTAAAGCTTACCCCAAATCTGAGGTTAAAGCGTAGGCTATATTTTGACACCTGAAACTTTAACCCTAAACTTATAAACGGAATTCATCAGCAAATTGCAAACTCGGACGGATGTATCAGTAAATTTGCTAACATCCCATTTCAGGTATAACATTTTACACTGTTGCAAAGATAATAAATCTTTCTTTCACTTCACATAAAACATGAAGATCAGATCAAGTCATCAAGGATGCAAGCATAACTCATAAATTTGTAGCCCTAAAGGGGATCATTGTTTACAAAGATGAAACGAAAAGCGTAAGCCCGAACTGTTGCGTTTGTTGACAGCTTTGATATTCACAGATACCGGATATTTCGCCAAATCTCCTGGAAGAGTCAAACGAATCGCTGTTTAGGAATTCAGAATCTGAGGATAAAAGAAAAAATTTCTCTAAGATACGGGAAAAATAACCGTTCAAAACACACTGCAATGTATTTCTACCGCACTTTCAAAAATTTTTTAACTCCATCTAGGATTTTCGAATTCTCGAGATCCATAAAATTCCACCATGTTAATCACACGCCATTGGCGGATTTCGTTGAGAAACTGCTGTCTTTTCATTTCCGTTCTTAATTTAATGGATTGAAATGCGACATCTTTCTGCACTCAAAGATTTAGAAGTATATTCGGCTATGTCACGGGATAACCCTTCCCATCATCTGATATCAGGTTTTGTTCTTTAGTATTTCCCCTGAATGATCAGATGAATGATAGGCTTATATTTTCTATTGCTATCCAAAAATGGTAATGCAAGTGATAACAATTATTTCTTTGTAGTGCTGTGGTATGCTGGTGTCATGGTAATGATGTCTCGCTTTGTATTTGAAGTATGTGATAGCTACATATATGTCACATACTGTATGTCACATACTTCAAATATAGCGGAAGATATCGGAGAGATGAGGTGAATAGGTTCAGATCATTTGAGGTAGACAGTCCTTGTGGATAGTTAGGAGTAAATCGTCCGATTGTGATCTGAAGAATATAGCAACGTGCAGATTTAGCCATGACGTCATGACGTCATACATCCTTTGTCTTTGGGGTGAGGGCATTCAATACAGATACTGTAGGCTCCTCCCAGTCTGGCAGGCCATTTTCGGCTTTCTTCAAATTGTGGCGGGAAATGGGGGGAGTGGCTTATGCTTCCAAGAATGAATAAATAGGCTGGCCGAGACGTTGTGGCATCATTGCAGTTGTCTGTCTTTACTGGAAGCGGTAGTTGTGACGCAATTATTCGACGATGGCAAAGACTTCATCGAAGAAGCAGGGGAAGAAAGAGCAAGTAGTTGAGAAGAAACCGCGGGCGGAAGAAAAGAAGGAAAAAAAGCATCGGCGAAGTCATCGGAAGGAGTCTTACTCGGTATACATCTATCGTGTCCTCAAGCAAGTTCATCCCGACACCGGAATTTCTTCGAAATCCATGTCGATTATGAATTCTTTCGTTAACGATGTCTTCGAGCGAGTTGCAACTGAAGCAAGTCGTCTGGCACATTACAGCAAACGATCAACGATATCAGCGCGAGAGATCCAGACAGCTGTTCGTTTGATTCTTCCAGGAGAGTTGGCGAAGCATGCTGTGTCCGAGGGCACGAAAGCTGTCACCAAGTACATGAGTTCGTCGTAGAGCGGTCTCACGCTTTCCGCTCCATTCCTCAAAACCAACCCAACGGCCCTCTTTAGGGCCACAAATCTATGAATTGTGCTTGGACCATTGATGATCTGATTTGATCCTTATGTTTTATGTGAAGTGAAATAAAAGGTTTATTGTCTTTGCAATAGTGTAAATGGTATAATGCCTGAAATGTGATATCGGCAAATTTACTGGTAATTTACTGGTAGTTTACAAATAAACTTGAACTTTTCGATATCAAAATCGAAGTCTAAAGTTACAACTGACTCTCTCGACTATAGTCTTGGATTTAGAATAAAACTGAAGTAAATTTTATAAGATCTTTTTTTTTTACTTCCGAATTCCAGCTGTGAGATTTCCCAGACTAAACTCGTAGTACATGATTGTCGAATGACTCATTTCTTCTCTAAGAGGGATTGCAATCCCGATTGATACGTGCAATCGAACTGTGAGGATATTTTGCGCTTCAAAGCGGATCTTTGGGATTCATTCGCATGAAATAGATGAAGCTATATCTTTTCTTAACAAAGAAATTGTACTTCGTGTTGTCACGTATAAGGCAGGAAAAGGCGGGAAACAGAATCAAATTTGAGTGTTGTAAATGGCGCGCACTCAGACTTTCATTATGTCACGTACGACAAGAGAGGAGTATCCAGGAAGGAAGAAAAAAGCAGAAGGGCCAAAAAATCGTCTGCGATAGACGAAATTCGATTTGGCGCCACCATTAAATCTTTAAATAGCAAGCTATTACCAGTCTTGTGTCAAAACTTTGTATCAAATCGGTTTACTGTATTTGGCCGATTTTATTTCTATTTCAGTTGACTTTAAATGTCAGG
>NW_018108783.1:18026-19852 GCF_000183805.2 Loa loa | reverse complement strand
TCAATCCCCGACACTTGCAATTAGCCATACAGAATGACGATGGATTGAGTATGCTTCTTTCCGATGTCACTATCTCTCAAGCTGGTGTGTTACCTAATGTCCACTCCGCGCTTCTTCCCAAGCTGCCAATTAAACAGGTATGAACTTTGAGACGTACTGATTCTAATGTGGTGTGATGTAATTTTAGGTCATCTTAATCCAACAGCCCTCTTTAAGATCATAAAATTGTGAGTCATATTTATGCCCGTGATATTAGATCTTATGTTTTATCTGAAGTGAAATAAAAAGCTTGTCACTGCAACAGCGTCAACAGATATTATGTGGGAGATGAGGTATTTGCAGATTTACTGATACATCCATCTATTAAAATATGGCCTACCTTTCCTGGCTTTAATTTCAAATTTGCCCAAATACTTTGGGGCCATGTGACTTACAAAGGAAATTCAAATCCTGGTGGTGTCCGTATATCATCGCTTCCCGATTTTTCTACTCTGTTGACACAAGCAATCGTCTGGATAATGGATAGTCTTTCTGAGATACGGTACTTTTCACATGGGATGATATCATTTCGCCATGTGGCGCTTTATTGCATCATCATTAATATTTAGATGAAATCCAATAAATGAATAAGATGGCTAATATATTTTATCTGAAAAATTAGCAACCACGATATGATTACAATTATCAAAGTGTTGTATGAGTAATTACAGTAGGACAGAATGATTAAAACCGACAATACAGTAACTTGAGGTACTTGAAGAGATGAGCAAATCACTTCGATTATTCAATCAGATTTTTGAGATTATCCACAATGGAAATTGAATTTAGATCAAACTCGATAAATGAATGAGATGGCTTAATATATTGGTCTATTGACACTATTCCACTCAAATAACCCTATCGGAAATTAATTCAATGCTTGGATTCAGTAGGCAACTTCCGAAGGATCTAAGCTCGGTTTAGCAGGTTATTTTAGACAGCCCAAAAAATCCATTAAGGCTTTTCAAATTGACACAACTTGGACCAATCATAGTTTTCAAGTCTAGCTGCTTCGATATATGTCACTACCAAAAGGCTCTTCTCAGTTTAATCTCCGTTCAAACTTGCATGCTCCAGTTTCCAAGCTTAATATTGATACCTCATTCAACTGGTAAAGATTTTGAATGTAATGCAATCGATCTCCTATCCTGGATATTTTTGTTTGGCCGTAACCTTTTTACGAGATTTCAGGAGGACTGTATATCGACCGGATTTCCATGATGAAATCGATGATCTAATAGTGTTATTATGGTATATGAAACGACATACTAAATTTGTTTGTTGTAAAAATATTAGAGTCAGTTTAAAACAATTCAAATTTGAGGTAAGACAACGTGCAAATAACTGATATACTTTTATTTAGTAGATCGAAGTTTATGAGTTCGAACTTTCACACAATCTCATGGTCAGCATGACTCACGTATTTACGACCATAAAGAGAACTATTCGGATTAACTAATTGTTTTTGTATGTTCATTCGGCTCGAACACGTCGAGCTGAACGAATATTCTCAGACACGATACCTGTAATGCGGTTACCGTAGGATGTCCAAAATCGTACGTTTGTTTAGAAATTCTGAGTGCTTTCCTTTACAAAAGACTGGAATGGGAGTTTCACAATAAGAAATGCGGTTGACCGTTGACAGCGCTGAGTTTCTCGTAGATTCACCACCATATTGGGCCGCCCAACACCAATAGCTGGATACCATCAATCTCTTATGTGATATTTTCGCCGACATCTCCTTACATAACGCTTCATCCCTTACCAAAGTACATACAGTTTGCTTA
>NW_018108783.1:14739-17654 GCF_000183805.2 Loa loa | reverse complement strand
CTCGAACACGTCGAGCTGAACGAATATTCTCAGACACGATACCTGTAATGCGGTTACCGTAGGATGTCCAAAATCGTACGTTTGTTTAGAAATTCTGAGTGCTTTCCTTTACAAAAGACTGGAATGGGAGTTTCACAATAAGAAATGCGGTTGACCGTTGACAGCGCTGAGTTTCTCGTAGATTCACCACCATATTGGGCCGCCCAACACCAATAGCTGGATACCATCAATCTCTTATGTGATATTTTCGCCGACATCTCCTTACATAACGCTTCATCCCTTACCAAAGTACATACAGTTTGCTTAATACGATCAGCTGCCTAAACAATCAGTAAACTTTCCACCGAGTAACCCTTTTAGAACGTTTCCATGTCCGTATTTACCCTCCTACTTTCTTTTTAAACACCCAACGGTTGACAAATAGTGCGAGGAATCATTACATCCAATTTTTGACAGGATAATTTGAGGTACCAACATAAGTGGTATATTTAATATATAAAAAATTCAAAACAATAATTTTCAAATAAATCTAGTTGAAAATAATCTCGAAAAACTAAAAATTTCCTCTTTCGTTTTAAAGCATACGTTATACTTTCCAACACAGGGTTCCTCAACGATTCCGCACCACATTTGTAGTGCATAAAAATAGATATGATAGATAAAATCACCACATATATTAGGCATCTTAAATTCAATTAACCTACGTTGGCAAGCGCCAAATCATCACTCCGTCTAACCTAAATAATTCCACAATTCATTCGTTAATGTATAATCGTTGGTTACTTATTAATGATTGTATCGCTAATTTATAAAATGGAATAGTAAAAAAAGATGTTACTTTCTCGAAAACCAAAACTGTTTTGTTCCCCTGCCAGATTCAAATTCAAAATCAATTCTATCCGATTTCTCCATTTCAGTGTTCGGAAATTTTCCACATCTGAAAAAAAAAGGAACCATACCAAACATAACGAAGGTATTTTTTCATGTCCAGGTATTTTCATCACCTCTTCTGAAGGATATATTTTACACTAGAAAAACGTAGATTTTCTGCTAGCATAAAACATAAGTGTAGAGGGAAAGAGACGATACCTTATAGGTTATTACCCTTTTTATTTAAATGTTAAAAATTGTCCCTTCCGTTTTTTTTCTTTTTTTTTGCTTTCTTCGGTACTTGTTGAATCAATTTTATATGATTTGTGGTGGAATTGTTGGATATCTGGATATTGGTTGATCTAAAATTGACTTTGTTTCACTATGAAATATTGCAATTCGAACTTATTTCATCGTAATTAAATTTTAATCTTAAATTTAATTTATTCCGTCTCGGAGCAATTTAAACGTAAAGAGCTTATCGTCCATTTTTCGAACTTGTTTTTCAAATGTAGCAAAAATCCAGCTAGATGTGATGATGCTTCAAAAATCGATGGACGAGGTTTCTCCACTGATTCCTCGTAGTCTTTATCTTCCTTACGTTTCCACTGTTTTCCTTCGCTTCGAACTACGAATCAAATAGTTGAGCTTAGAATTTGACATCAGGTACGTGCGTCAAAGTGCGTAGAATCCACAGGTATCCCAGCCCATATACTCCATGTTAAACGTCAAGGTCAACTATCGAAATGCTGAGGCCGAATGTTGACAGATGACAGAATTCGAACGTCGTGCGCTCGAATTTTCTTTGCACCGGACAGAGTTTTCCGTCCACGGAAGTTCGAAGGTCTTTGCAGTAGCGTGGAGGCAGTTTGGCGGGTTACCCGCTGTTTCCGGGGTCCATAAGGTCATTTGGAAGGTGGTGGGAGGGGGGAGTTCGGGAGTTGACATGGCTTGGTAAGTGCGTCGATCTCGAGAAAAAAGATTAGCAGAAGGTTGAAATAGAAGCACGAGAAATTAACGGGCATGTGAGATGTTATTTTTTTAATAAAGAAACTGTTAGATTATTTGGAAGAACTACGTCTTGGAATGTTTTATCCTTTCGACTGCGTTTACGCACGGGTCATCTATATGTTGTTAAATCCTACAGTATTCCTTATTGAACGATCTATTAATGGTATTGAACAGGTGAAAAAACCAGAATGCCTCGTCCGAAATACTTTAGTCTCGTCTCAAAATCGGCGACCAAAAACATGTTTTACTCCTGCTTTTCAAGCAAGGATCTAAGCCAGGCGAACAATACTTCGATTACTGTTCGCTGTTAACGGCATTACTGAAACGATGATAGTGGTGTCATAATGGTTTTTGGTTGTTTACTGGAGGAATTTATTAAACTTGTTGTATTGAAGCTTTGTTCGATACGGCTATCAACTATTCTATCCAAAATTTTTTTTATCGATCAGTTTTTATGGATCAGGAAACCGGCCAAGGGTATTTTCCGGTTTAATGGTGTTGGAGTGTGGCGTTCTGTATGGGTCAAATAGCGTCCCTTCGACGAAGAGCCAATGTCCCGAATGTGACAAATAGGACAGATAACGATGATGAGAACTGTGAAATGCATCGCTTTTCCAGTCATCCAGGTAAGAAGCATATTTTCTGGTTCTGGGTAGTAACACATAATGATTTATTCGGTGGGTGAGAATTGTCTCGCGAGCAAGCCAAATAAATTTGTTCTTTCGTTTTGCATGTTCGGATCCAATAGAGTTTAATATGGCATACTATTTAATAACATGCTCTTAATTTGAACATCCTATTTTTAGACTTATATTAATCTATCTTATAGTACGATGTGGAGGTTTATTGGCATTAAATGGGACTGTTTGAATTTAGTCTACAAGATGTGCTTTCTTTTTTTTTTCGCGATTGTATAATTTTTATCCGAAGGACTATGACGATATTCATTTGTTCATTTATATATATATATATATATGTATATATATATATATATATATATATATATATATATATATATATATATATATATATAT
>NW_018108783.1:11879-14318 GCF_000183805.2 Loa loa | reverse complement strand
ATATATATATATATATATATATATATATATATATATATATATATATATATATATATATATATATATATATATATATATATATATGTACAAGTATGCTTATTATTTCAAAGGATATCCCCCCAACAAACTTGAAATTTCAAAAAGTTCGGAAAACGAAACATTTTTCAGGAGCCTTTTTTGGTTCGTACTTCTTGCTGGGCGGTGAGCGATATGATTTGGCAAAACCAGAAGCTTTTTTATTTGGGGAGAATGCAGATTTAGATATACTTGGCAACAGATCAGTGCAGGTGCATACTTAGTGCAAATAGTGAACTCGTCTAAACAATTTTCCAAGTTTTTGTGAAAAAAACTCTTATAATTTTTCTTAATATTTGTTTCTCTTGATGAGAGCACAGTGTAAGTTCATTTTATTCTTTAGTTTCCATACTCGAGTCAACCAGTGAATGATCCGGTGAGGACTTTAAATGCTTTAATCAATCTTCGCCGAGATTCGTTAAAACTAACAAAGTAAGTGAGTCAAAGTGCGTTATACTTTAACTTTCATTTATGATTACTGTTGGGAAAACTTTTGGAAGACGCGAAGTTGGATAGTTTACCTAGAAGATTTTTGTCTACGTGAAGTAAGGATTGGGCAACCTGCGTTTTATGAAATGAAAGGAAGGAAATGAAGTAACTCATCAAAATTTAGTAAGAAAAATTAGGCAAAACTATAGACATATGGTTTTCGATGAAAATATTTAAAAATCTTTGGCAACTTATCTAGAGATTTAGAAAATATTGCTGCTCTTGAAATTTCTATCTTTTTTTTTCCTCTTAGAAGCAAAAACGATACGTCAGAGAATAACAAGAATTCGTTTTGCTTGGAATTCTATTTCGACTGTGACAGTGCCTGTTACGTACAAATTCACTTCTTTGCAAAAGAATTTATAAACGATGGACGTATACAGTATGTGTTTCGTAAAACTGATTGAAGTTTTGCTGTATTTTGAGAATAGTTGCTTTGCAGAATATCAGGTCTATTATCTATAGATGATACCCGCAATCTCCAGTCCCGTCTCTTTGGATAAAAAGGGTTTTTGAGTATCTTCGAGTCATGTAGAATAACATACTTCAGTATGTTGTATTATCACAAGCTGTTTTATTGTCATTATAATTATATTTGTTGCAATTAACACTATTATTGTTATTTTTTAACATCAGACGCGAACAATTGACGTTGTCAGTAGAAAATGTGTCAATTTTTTTCAATTACCAAGTTAAATCAGGCATGTTCGCTATTAATTTCTAGTACGTTTGTTTGCAGATTTATACACAAGTATCCTCAACTAAAGTCATCTGAGCAGTACTATTTTGATGTTGGTGCAGAACAACATTTCAACAAATTCGTTATGGATGCTAGTGTATATGACCTTAGTTCCGTACGTCTCCGTGCGCTTTATAATATTTTCCCATTAAACACATATGTTAGCATACATCATTTGGAGTTCTGGAGCTCATTTTTAAACAAAACTGGAGTCGATATTCATAATTTTTCAAAACACATATCTATTGTTTTTCCTGATAGAATTATTTACAAGTTGAGATTGGGATATAGTTGGACCATGAAAGATTTCAGATGCATTACGATAGCGGTTCCTACTTCCCGGTAGTTATCGAGATTCGTGCCGTTGATTGTGGTATTGAACAGATGCAGTCAACAATGGCTAGCATCGAACATGCAACCGATCAGTGTGCGACTTTTGTTGTAAAAGCGCTCAAACAAAAACTGGTGGGTGTTTAATTCAGATTTTGCCGCATAGATCATCTTTACATTTTTGAGGAAGATGTAGTTGAATGGTTGGTTTTCCAAACATGAATATCCTCGCTAACTTGTTTATAACTGGAAATCAAATGCTCGAATGAGCATCAGATAACTAAGTATTCTCTTTAACCCATCTGACAACTGGAAACTTTGCTGGTTGAAGCCTTTTAAGATTAGTTAACCGGTCAGTTTTCACGTTGGTTTTTTGATGCCTTGAGAGAACATGCTTCATATTTTTATCTTGTTCAACCGTACCACTTACTAACCGTGCTCACCGTATCAGGTCGGTCTACTGTGTTTGGTCGATTTTATTTCTGTCTCAATTGGGTTCAAATGTCAGATCAGAAGAAGGACAAGTAGACCTCCAAAAAAGCTAAATCGAGATCCAACAGGGCTGGATTGAACTTTCCGGTTTGTCGTATTCATCGTTTGCTTCGTAAAGGGAACTACGCTGATCGGATTGGTGCTGGTGCTCCGGTGTATCTTGCAGCAGTGCTAGAATACTTAGCTGCTGAAGTTTTGCAACTGGCTGGAAATGCGGCACGCGACAACAATAAGAGCCGAATCAATCCCCGACATTTGCAATTAGCTATACGGAACGACGATGAACTGAGTGTGCTTCTTTCCGATGTCACGAT
>NW_018108783.1:4373-11323 GCF_000183805.2 Loa loa | reverse complement strand
CTTATTTCATACAGGTGTTGAATGCGGACCATTTCTATACCTTTCGCCATGACTGAAACGATGGAATCCTTGAAAGATTAAAACGCTGGTGGTGAGATTTTGTCAACTACTATTGGAAAACTTAAGCACTTGGTTTATCTTTCTACCTATGAACAGCGGGAAAGTTGGAAATTTGTCGTTAAATGATGAAATTAAAAAAAAAAGAACGATTCTAAATCATTAATTCGACACTGTTTGGAGTATTTTCTTTGCATAAATTCAACAAACATACTTCACATCAACCAATGGATTGTTTCGTTCATCTGTCAATAAGCGATTATTTTCGGTTCTGAAACGGATTTCTACCAGAAAGGAAAAAAGAAAAAAATGGTTTTTTTTAACCAGAAAAAAATGAAAAAATGGAAGAAATAATCTTCCAATCAAAAATTCTGAATTCCGGAGTATATAAACAGCAAGCTATTTTGATCGATTAAATCAATGGTTGATGTAATCTTATGTACTTTGCTTAATATGACTTAGTCATTTCTGAGTGTTAACTGACAGACAATTTTCGTTAATTCACAAAACTCTAATAACATCTCAAAAATGATAGCATTAGACAATTTTAAATTTTAAAAATGGGAAACAAAACAATTTTATCATTTTGTAATCGAAGGAGGAAAAAACGAACTTATCATTTTGCAATCCATTTTTTGATTTGTTAGCATGATTTCCCTGATCAAATTCAAAAAATGTTGAACAAATTAATGCTAAAAATCCACGATGTTGCTTTAAGCAGCACATAGCATCTACGATAAGAGCTAGCAATAAAAATAATAATATGATTAACAATAAAATTGCCAACCAACTGGAATCATCATCATCATGACGACCACCTTCCATATATTCTGTAATATATTAACTTGAAAGGATTATTGCAAGAGACAAGGATCGTTAATTACTACTTGTTTAATTTTTTTATCAATTTATTCATATCGAAAATAAATGAATGACATTATGTAGAAGAAAAATACCAAAATGTTTCGTTTTCCCCCCTCCCCCGGGAATTTCAATATGAATTTATTTGTCAAGAGAAGGAAAAGAAAGTAAAGGAAGCTGCAGAATGAACTAACCGGATGTATTGAGCATAACTGAATGAGCATTACTATTACCGACATCATTTACAGCAATTAATTTTACTTCATAAGTTGTAAGTGGTTTCAGGAATGACAAATCCACTTTGAGATCATCAGCACCTAAATCGAGCTCGAAACTTTCCGCACCATAATGTTTCTACAAAGTTTTTTACCATTCATTAAAAAGAAGAAGTTGATAATTCATCAATTTCTTTGTACTATTCGGTCATGCAGAAACGGAAAATGGTCCAGTTTAAGTAATCAAACAAACAATACTGAAATTCAATTAAGCAATTAAAAGCAATCAAAAAAAAGATAGTAATCAAAAGCAGCATAAATCAGAATTAAATAACTGAATAACTAATTAAGTACATAAAGTACTTAATTATCATTTAGCAATATAGATATTGTAGTGTACCATTTCAGTATGCGTAATTTCTTTCAAAATTAGTTTATATGCAGTAATTGGTGAACCACGATTATTTGGTTCACTCCAAGTCATTTTACAAGCTTTCGAACAATCGTAATGTATATCAGTTGGTGCATCCGGTGCTGCAAAATTAAAATTAAAATCAATTCCGATAAAAACTAAGTGTTCCGAAAATATTTATTCCAACATTTTATTCTGTTTATTCTGTCATCATTTTTCCGCACATAAAGAGAAAAAATTTTGATATATATGGTAGAAAAAAGAACGAAAAAAAGATAAGATCATTTTTTTTTTGTAACATAAAATCACTGGATACTTTCAATAATTAATATAGAAAATTATGAAGTTAAAATTTGCATAATTTCAATACGATATACCCCATGGATCAGTAGTTTCGATGATATCGGGAGCACTCAATTCTGAAACACCAGCTTCATTGATCGCTTGCGCTCGAATTTCATATCTGGTTCTCGGTTCCAAATGATGAAATTTAAATTCATGTTCGCCATCAAATTCAAAAGTTATATTCATTGCATCCATTTCACGATTGCCTCTGTTCGTCTACAATATACTTTTTGATATCAGTGGTATAGCAAATCCCCGTAGTTTTTTTTTTTTTTTTTTTTTTTTGATCTAGGATTATGAAATGAAGAGATGATTGATGGATGAGAAGTCGGATAAGCATCCAATGCAATATAATTTCTGAATTATTGAGCAGAATAACAAACCTTATCTTCGGGTATAACATAAAATATAATGTTTAATGGCAATTTCGGATAGTAAATTTTTTAGCCTAATGGATAAAGATAAAGTTAAATTATATTACATTAATAAATTAAAGAAACTAGCATAAGCTTGGAAATACTTGATATCTTTTTAATTTTAAAAGGGTAAATTTTTATTCATTTAGAACAAACCTTATCTTCAGGCATAAGATAAAATGTGATATTTAACGGCAATTTTCCAGGTGGTGAATTTTTTAATTCACCAATAGTGCATATACCAAAATTTGGATAACCACGCTCATGGCAATTTAGCTTAGTTGGTGTTAGCGGTGGTACTGAAATTAATAAACTGAACAATTGAAAACGGTAGTCTAATTTCTTAGTTTGCTAAATTTCAATCAGATTTATCGCTAAATGAATTCTAAGTGTTATCATTCCACAAATGATCACTTTCATAGAGACTGAAAAAAATTTTATGTATATGACATCGATCTTAAGATTCTAATCAATAGTACTATACAGGTAAAGTGAAGAAAAACAACAAAGCATTTAACAAAAAAGTAAACAATGAAACAAAATACCAAAACATACAAATTTCAATCAGTCGAAGTTCAGCTTGATCAGGTGGACCAATACCATTATCAGCCATGCAGGTATACTTACCGAAATCATGCTGATTAACGTCTCGTACCTAAAATTTTATATTTTGATTTTTCCAATAAAAACTAGCAGTTCCAAATTTACAAATTCCAGTTTCAAATTCACAAGCTTTTCGGAAATCAAATCATTGAATTCTAATTCTAAAGAGAAGATACAATACATGAGTATCACATCACTGAAAATTAGGCGCTTACAGTGAGAGTTGCAGTAACAGTTCGAGTGTCGAAGATATACTTCGAGCCATCAGCATGAATGATACCGGATGGGCCAGTCCATGTCCAAACAGGTTCCGGAACAGCACTTGCACCGCAATAAATTACCGCTACACCACCTTTTAAGGCACGTTTTGTTCCACTATGGTCAACAATTCGTGCTGCATCTGAAATGCGATAAAATTTAATTCTTTAAAAAAGTTCATGGAAATCTGGCATTACTTCGAATTCAAACTGAAAATAGCCAAATTTAGAAAACCTACGAATAATGGAGAGGAAAACAGAGCCTTGACCCGTGCCGGCCTCATTTTCCGCTACACACTGATACTGGCCAGCGTCATCTTCATCCACGGTTGTCAACGTCAAAATAATAATACCATTACCTTCATTAACCATCACATGGCTATCCTGAAAATTCTGGCATTCTGTTCATGAAAATGATAAGCCGAAGAGGATGATGAATGGCAGAAATAAGAATATTTCAAAATACAAAACGGTTAGTAGAAATCCAATTTGGGGGTAAAAAAATTGAAATTAAAAGAAAAAACGTACCTCAACAGCAGTATTACCGGTATTCAAATTATTACCAGCAACAGTATTGTATCTGTTCAGTGAACTTGAATTAAAACCGAACATTCGTTCAGTCTGATTCATTGGTCTACCTGACCATTCCTGTCCAAGATGTAACCATTTAGCTTTCAAATATCCATCACCACTGAATTCGCATACCAATCTGACCGTATCACCACGTGTAACCGTCAAATTCTTCATCAATTTCAACCTTGGTTTACCTGAAGTTTTCGAAAAAAAAACGAAACAATTCTATGTAGCTAACAAAATAATCATATCGTGTTAATTCATCATAAAGGAAGCTAAAATAACAAATAAAATACATTTGATCGCATAAAAAAGAAAAAAGGAAAAGAAAAAAGAAAACAACAAACTAACTGAAGACTGTTAAATTAAAATCAAGTCGTGCTTCATCCAGAGCATTTTTGGCGATACAACTGTATGTACCACGATCTGCCGGGATCAAATCCCGAATTATAAGAGTACCATCATTCAGATCATATTTCTCGGAAGGTGCAATGATTTCCTCATCTCCATCCTGATAGAGGATTAATTTAAAATGAAATAAAATATAAATTTAAGCAAGACACTTGAATCTCATTTTGATTAAATCATCACCTTTTTTCTCTCACCCTCTCTCTCTCACACATACTCTCAAAACTCTAAAGTTTGTAAACAAATTTTATAATCAATCTGACAAGAAAGAGGTAGAAAAAAAGAAAAAAAAATTAACATTGTATTTTATCCATTGATAATGTGGTTTAGGTTTGCCAACAGCTTGGCATCGGATCACAAAATCCCGACCTTCAACACCATATGTTGCTTCTGATCCATCAAGTATTGCTATTTTTGGACGTGCTGTAAAATTTAAAATGTACAAGAGTTATTAATTCAGAAGATAAGCAATTTTCACATTTCACTTCAAATAATTTGTGTTTAAAAAAAGGAAAACATTCTACAAATAACTTCAGTAATTCAGCAATATATTGGAGAAAAAAAAGAAAACTTTTTTTTGTCTCTGTTCGTCTTGAAATCTTAGAGCAAAACTGGGAAATTGTGGAAATTTAACGAACCATATCCGGTAACATTGATAACAATAGTTTCAAAGGAGTAAAATTGTGCTGCACTGCATGTGTATTGACCATCATCAAGACCGGAATCATATTTTGGAATTATCAAAATTTGATTTGAATCTCTAAATTCATAGTTTCGTGGTCCACCTGTAGACATATAAATTTAATTTAATTAAATGACAGTCTAAAAGCTCAAGAATAAAAGTTAAGCTAAAAATTCAAAAAGCTAATTTTTTTGAATTTTTCTAAGCTAATCTTTTTAAATGATTTAGTTCCAAATAAATCCATTATTTGACTAATTCATTATTCGATGGCTGCTTGAATAGAAGAAAAAAATACATAGTTAAGCTAATTATTCAAATAATGATTTATTTGAAATAAAACCAACGTTCTTTTTTAAAACTAATATTATGCTATGTAAAAAACTACTAAAACAATAATCTTGGCGATGAATCAATTTTTTTTTCACTAACATAGAAGATTTAAATTGATCCAAATTAAAATCCAAAAATCGAATTTTTCGAAAATTGGAATTACTCTTCATGAATTGTATAAGTCTCTGTCATTCTTCCCTTCTCAGTATCGTTTTTTCAAGGGCATATCATGTCATCACACAAAACGACCCATGTCCTATGATCCCCTTTATATAAATGTAATAAGAATTTGTTGTCATAAGATTTTTTTTTTCTTTTTTTTAAAGTATGGATTTTATTTTCAACCTTTAAGATTTTAACAATTTGAATATAACATTAAGATGACAGAAAAAAAAGTTTTTTTAAAAATTTAAATCAAAAATGCAGAGAAAAACCTTCGAATTATTTATTAAAAAACGAAAATACATTTTATAGCGAAAAAAAAGTCCCTAAAATTCTGAAATTTAAATCAATTAATTTCAATTTATCTTTGTTCATGAGATAATTGATACATTTTTTACAATTTTTGTATACATTACCAAAAATGAATCATATTCTAATAAGACTTATTTTACATATTTTCCTCATATAAGGGGTTATTTTTTTATTAATTCTCTCCTTCTTTTTTTTTCTCTCTCTCTTCCTCTTCATCTTTGTCAAAATGTAAATTTTTTTGTATATTTGTATTGGTTATTATTGAAATAATAACCAATACAAATATGATTTGTGAAATGCATTTATGAAAAATGCTTTTATGATTTATAAAAATGCAACAATAAAAAGGCCTCGTTTTCTTTTTTTTCTTCCCCTCATTAAATCAAATTAATAATCCCGCAAAATGACCACCATTTCTTCTTTTTTCATCTCGAACTTAGAAAAAAAAGGACAGTTAATTAAGTACTTTTGCAAATAGTCGAAGAACAAAAAAGTGGAATCAAACATAGAAGATTTATGATTTTATGTACAAATGAATGATTCATTACTTTCTATTTTTCTCAAAGAATTAAATAATCATTCAAAATTATCAATTTTCACAATCGAAATTTACGCAATCAAATTTTGATATCATTTTTTTTAGCGTTAAATTTTCAATAATAACCAATACAAATATACAAAGAAATTTACATTTTAACACGTTTTATTTAAGACAGTAAGATACGAGGAAAAAAAAATGGTGAAATTGCCAAATTTTTATCACTTTCATAATTTTAACTTATCAAAAAAGTAAAATAAATTTTTTCTTGTCAATTAAACAAACCTTCGAGAATAGTTTTGCCTTCAAATTGCCAAAAAATTTCCAATGATGGATCACCATGCACACGACATACAATTTCCGCATCTTCACCCTCTTCCGGATGTTGTTCCAATTCAACATCAATAAATTTCGCTGCTTCTGAAACAACAAATTACTCCAACATTTCATTAATTTTATACAAAATACTTTTTTTCTTTTAAATTCTGCTTCTTTCTATGGTAAGAAACATAATATCGAAATTATACTGAAATATATACTGAAAATTTTCCACTTTTTTCTGTTTTTCTGCTTTTTCCTCCCCACAAATAACTTTGATTTCTCATTATACATGCCTCAATTTCATCACATCTTTAATAATTAGTTTTAATTGAAATTAATTATTTTTTATATCCCTGCATTAAAAATCTGCATATATATATATATATATATATATATATATATATATATATATATATATACTACTACTACTACTACTACGAGACGACGACGACGACGAC
>NW_018108783.1:0-4165 GCF_000183805.2 Loa loa | reverse complement strand
ATTCCACTAAACGATAAATAACTGAAATAAAATTTATTGTAAACAAAGTTTTTTTTTAAAATCTTTAAATTTTAAAATTAAACAATATTTTGGAAGAATACGAACGAATGAATGATATCTTTGTTGATTTATCCTTTGTTTGACCATTACCATTGCTAACATTGACCACACATTTGTATGTACCGCTATCTTCAACTGTCGGCTTGATGAAAAGTAATCGTGCTGATAACGGTTTCATACGACTTACTGCTATCCTTTAACAAAAAAAAAAAAAAAAAGTAAAAAAGGAATGAAATTTAATTTGTTACAAAATCATTGAAACCAAATTTATTTGTGTAAAAAAGCGCCTGTATATATGCTAATTTCCGTTCACTTTCACATATCATATCACATCGTATCGGCAAGAAATTAAAAAATAAAGTAGTAAAAAAAAAAAAAAAAGGCGCAAAAAAATGGAGAAAAAAAGTCAATCTGTTTAATAAAGCTTATATTCTAAATAAATTATTTGGAAATAAATTCAAATCAATTTTAATTTACAACCATTACATTACAAATTACACTTTCAACTTAGATTTATCATTTAAAATTTTATTCTAAATTATATTATAATTAATTTAACGAAAACAAAAAAAAAAGAATTTTTCATTTCATTTATAGTATTCAATTATTATTTTTCATTATTAATAGCAAAATTCTATTCCATATTTGATATTTGTAAGAAAAGAAAAAAAAAAAGAAATTATACGAGAAAAAAAGAAGGTTAGTTTTTTTCCTTTTTTTTTCTTTCCTTTCCCCTCCTCGTAAATTCGTATCATTCAATTTGTTGATATTGTATTTGGTTACAACAGCTTCATTTGCATATATTGCATACCCGAATCTTAACCCAAACACAAACACAGATAGATAGACGGACAGACAGACACGCACACACACACACACACACACACACCCATACATATAAATATAAATACATTAATGTGAGAGAGGAAAAAAAAAAGTGATGCATTTTACGATGAATTGGAAAACTATTCCCGTGAATTTACTGTATTAAACAACGAAATTGTTAATATCCAGAAATAGATGGATGAAAGTAAAAAAAAATTTTTTTTTTTTTTTAAAGTATTCATTTTTATTTGTAATATCATTTGTATCGTTATGTTTATCAATCTAACAGTAAAAATAAAATGGGGGAGGGGGGGGGGGGAAAAAAAAGAAAAAAGGAAAAAAAAGAAAAAAAGAAAAAAAAAGGAAAATGATTGACATTTATCATCAAAAATAATCAAATATTTGATATTTTGATACAATTTTTTGTGTTAGAAATTTTTACAAAAAAAATTGTAATAAATTTTATGAAATTTAATGCAATCAGAGAAAAGAAGAAGAGAGATATGGAGAGAGAGAGAGAGGGAGGAGGAGAAGAGAGGAAGAGAGGGAGAGAAAGAATGAAAAAGAAATAAACGATCAAAAAATATTAACTAATAATAAATATTATTTGATACAATTCGTTGATTTAATAATACTTGAAATATTATCATTTCATAAACATTTCAGTTTCTTTCCTTTTTTTTTCCGTTCTTAAAAATTGATGATAATGAACAAGCAAGAAGAGTTAACTGATAACATACTGATAATGGATGAATTCAAAGGAGTTAACATATAATAGATGAATAAAAGAATGGAATAGGTAAGATTACTTTAAAAAAAAAAAAACTTTTTGCTGCAACAATAATTGTTCCTTTTGTTATTGTTATACTATTTCGAATTAATTTGATAATGGATGAATGAATGAATAAATTTATCAAAAGAGATGAAATTCATAAGACAATTATGCTTAGCTCAATAAGATAATATTTAAATTGTCAATTTTATCCTTCAATAATATTTGTTGCAGCTGCAAATGGCGTGCAATTAATATCAATTTTTACAATTCAAATGGCAATATTTCATCAATTTTGTTTACATATGGAAATGATATCCAATTGTATTATTATTATTATAAATAAATGAGAAATTTTACAATGTATTGATTGGTAAATTTGATTAAAATTAATCAATTCATTGGTTAATTAATTCATGCATAAGGATTAGCAGAATTTTGAAAGAGTATAATTTGAAAGTAAAAAATTTGCTTTAAAGTAAGAAAAAGCAAAAAGGAAGGAGAAAAAGGAAAGAAAATGAAAATGAAAAAGATTAATGAATATAAAAACTATGAGAGAAAAGAAATTAAAAGAATGAATTGTTCATTTTATGATAATGAATTCTTATGCATTTCAAAAGTGCCATTTAAAAATAATCCATCCATTAATTATATATTCTAACTTATCATCCAGTTGGTTTGATTTCGATTATCAATAGTTTTTATCATTAAAATTAAATTTCAAAACAATATTTTTTCATTGATTTCTGCTTATTTATTCATTCATTTATCCATTCAAATTCATTCTCGAAAATATATTGATTCTTTCCGAAAATCCCGTAATAATAACACTTACGATTAATAATTATCCAAAGTAAAATGCATCGATTTTACAATTTTAGTAAATAGCAAATGGATAATAGAGAACTTTATCCGCATTCAATTACTTTCAAATTTTAAATCAATTCAAATTTCACATCACTTTAACTAACTTTTATCTTCCCATAATTTCGCAAATAATTCATTCAAAAGTCATCCCAAAAATTCACAAGAATTATTTTGTAATTTCATACAAAAATAAATTAAAGAAAATTTGAATTGGAACAAGAAAAATGTTCAGTAAACAAAATTGCTATAACTTATTATCAGTTAATCACTTCCATCTTTTCTTTTATCCTTTCTCTTTCTCTTTCTCTCTCTCTCTCTCTCTCTTTCTTATGGCAAAAAACAAACAAACAAACAAACAAACAAACAAACAAACAAACAAACAAACCTTTCTTGCCGATCAATAGGTACTTCATATTCCTCACGATACCATTTAATATCAACCTTAGCATTGTGATCTTTTTGTAAACCAATTACTGAACAAATAATTGCTACATTCTCATCACTTTTTCGATTTTGCAATTGTTGTGCTGTTGGTAAAATATGCACCTCCCAAACCTAAAAAAAAAAAAGGAAAAATTGAAAAATTAAAATTGTCAATTTTTATTTTTTATAATGAAATATAAAAAAGGAAAAAAAAACATGCCACAAATTATTTAAAAACGAGGGTTATGATTATTATTATTATTATAATAGTCATCATTTGCTATCAATAGCATTAACTGTTAAAAGTTTATTTTAATAAGGTTAATTTAAATGATCACAATTTGTCGTTTAAATTTCATTAAAATGCGGCTCAGTAATTGTCGTTCAAAAAATTTTGTTAAAAATACAAATTAATAACTGTTGTTTAAATTTTATCAAAAAGCAAAATTTAATTGCATGGAAAAAAAGAAAAAGAAAAAAAACATCTAAATCACATCATAAAGTTTGTATTTATTTTAAAATAGCCTAAATTATGAGAAAATTATTTTAAATATTTAAAATGATAGAAGAAGAAATAACAGTAATTATAATTCATTTAAATGAATAGTAAATTAATAAAGAGGAAGAAATAATAGAAAGGATAAACTATTTCTTTCGTATTATCAATGTAAGTTAAAATTTTGATGATTTCAAATTCCAAATTCTTTTCTAATTACAAAAATTTGAAATCGTTTTGGAAGGAAATTAGCAAAATATAAGGGTTTTTTTTCTTTTCTGCTCACTATTAAGTAACAATAACAAAAATAAACATTTTTTTCCTTTTAAAAAATTTCAAAACTCAAAATTTGTATTTATGAAAAGGATTTTTTATAAAATAAAAAAAAAAAATTACGATAATATTATCGATTTTTCGAACTATGCCTTTTTTTTCACCCAAAATTATTTTTTGTAACATATCAAAATCATTGATAAATTCTATCGATATTTTAAAAATTAAAAATAATTAATATAATCAAAAAATACAACAGTAACATTGCTGTTATAAAAATTTCAACCTGTCAATTATCACAAATAATTTTGGAATCTATACCAAATAATAAATGCAATAATTAATTCTGATTAATATTCCACTATGTAATCAAATCGGAAGAGAAGAGATAAATTAATACATTAATACTGATAAGGGCTGCTAAATGAAAAAGTTTCCAATGTAAATTT
>NW_018108782.1:22334-26155 GCF_000183805.2 Loa loa | reverse complement strand
AGTAATCTAACTTATGCTTACCTCACAAAATACTCATTTTCTAACTTAATGAATTAGAACTAACTCTTTTAAGTACTTTTGAAATTAGGCACAAACATGACAAGTCACCACATTTCATGCTATTTCATTATATTCAAGCCTAGCACAATACACAGTATTTTCCGATAGTTCAGTTTTGTTTGAGAAATGTTTTTAAACAGTTTTCGTATTTCTTCCGAACAAATTGTTCTCGAGAATGTATTTTCAAGAAATTTCCAGAATTCGAATCATTGATTTAAAAGTCAGACAGAAAACTTCCTGAAAATTTCATTAATGTTTCTAACAATTCATTTGAAAAATAACATTAAACAATAACATTTTCATTTAAAAGTCAAGAATTGGAAACTTGCAAGTTGAATTGAAATAAATTATAAAATAATTCTTTGAAACTATAATACGAATTTCAATGTCAACTCAACATAATTAATTAGTAAAGGTCATGTTGCTGTTGTAAAAATTGCTCGATTAATATCATTTAATATATTATCGTTAACTAATTGACATAAATATATGCACGAAAGTTATGGGATTTTTTAATTAATATCTACTAAGTCAAGAGTTACTTTACAAGTTGCATTAATTACATACCGTTATCAATTAGATAACATTGGAATGATTTAATTACTTGTACTTTAAGTTAATTAACTTATTTCAATCTATTCACTCGGAATATTTCATTTATTGTCAATGATGAACATTGAAATATTAAAGTGCAATATTGTTTATAACGCCTTCTTTTTTTCCTTTTTTTTAAAATTTCCATTGCTAAAACAGTACACAGTACATATTTCTTGTATGTTTCGTTGAAAAAGGAAAATAACGTCATATTTTGTTCATCGGACAAAATTAAAATGTTTCCATTTTACAATAAAATCATTTTCTTCTTCTTTTCCTTCATTCATTAATTCATTCATTCCTTCATTTATTCATTCATTCATTCCTTCATTTATTCATTTATTCATTCCTTCATTTATTCATTCATTCATTCCTTCATTTATCCATTCATTCATTCATCCATTTATTTATTTATTCATTCATTCATCCATTCATTTATTCATTCATTCATTTTTTCATCTCTCTCTCTCTCCTTTGTTCCTTATTTATTATTCATTTATTCATATATTTCATTCCTTTTTCTTTTTAATACAATATAAGAAAAAAGATCACAGAATGTGATCTTTTCAATTTAAACATTCTATTAAACCACCCACTTTTTTTCAAACCTTTTGATTTTTCACTTTTTCACTTTTTTTCTTTTTTTTTTTACTGTGGCAAAATAATTTTACATTTAAAAATAAAAGGACGATGTATGTATTATAGATAGAAAGAAAGAGAAGCGTTTTTTTACTTTTCTCTGCTTTTTCATCCATTTCATTTAACTTTTTTTCTTGAAATTTAAATGAAAATTAACCTTTTATTGTTTCATTTTTCCTTTTCTCATTTAAGAATGCTACTATTTAAGTAGAATTATGTAAAATTTCATCCCTTACATGCATTACTGTTGTGGTTGTTTATGTGCTAGCAATGATAGTTGCTATTGTTGTTGTTGTCTGTTGCTATTATTGTTGTTGTTGTTGTTGTTGTTGTTGCTTCTGTTGTTATTGTCGTTGTTAAAGCGATAGATAGTTACAGCATGGATATATAGATATATTAAAGGAAATTAATTTTTGGAAGAGGATTGATTATTGTGTATGATGTAAACCACCGAAATATCGTCATGGGAATGAAGATGATAGGGGGTGGGGGGAGGGGGTGACGGAAATGAGGACAGGAAGAAGGAAGAAAAAAGGCCAATTGAGAAAGCGGTGAAGAGAGAGGAGCGGAACAAAAAGATTGAAAGAATGTTGAATTTCCTTTCTTAACATTTGTTAAACTTTCTCGAAACGTTTGTCTTAATGACCTTTGAACTTATGATACATTGATGAAATTTAATGTTGCCTAGTTTTTTTCATTTTTTTAACCCTGGAATGGTGAAGATTATATTTTTGCATGAATCAATATGCAAACAGTGTGATATAAATTGAATTTATCCAAAAAGTGATGATATTTAGTTTTTTTTTCTTTTTTGTATAATTAAGATTTTTCGTGATTCGAAATACTTCATTATTTATAATTTTTTGTACCTATTTTCAATATTTCAAATGCTTTTTTGCATTATCTATCTAAGGATATTAAGCATAACTTATTTCATATATTTTTTTTCTTTTTTTGCCAGTTTAATAATTATTCGAGTAATTTCAATAATTAAAATTACTACCGATGTATTGAAATGTGAAACTGTTTTTTTTCAAATAATTTTCAATATTTTTTTTTTCAGATTGACGAATTGAAGTGCTCTTATTTTGCAAACAAGAAAGAATTTTGCAGAACAACTGAATATTTGCTGTATTATCTTATATGTTTAGCTTTTACTGCTATTATTTACTGAAACTTTCGGACAATTGCGCTACTATTTTTCGACTATTATCATTGCAGATCAATAAAAAAGATACTATTGTTTTTCATAAAATCTATCATCACTGATAATGCCATCTGAAAGAATTATGATGAGTGCTAATGATAGCACAAATGATAATAGTAATCAAAGTACTGATGATATTGTTGTTATTCAACAGCAGATTGAAATCAATGAACATCCTTCAATTGAGGCAACAACAATGATGAAGTTAATAACAAAATCAGCTGAAAATGGCAGTGATAAACAAAATGAAGTGTTGAATGAAATGAATAAAAAATGCATATTAGGTAGGTGAAATTTTTTTTTTTCATTTCTGATATTCATATTTTAAATGGAATTAAAGTCTTCAATATTATTAATGATTTAATATTATCCATACATGCAGAATTTAGTTGCATAAATTATTTCAAAATATAGGAAAAATCATTTTTCTACAGATTTCTTTTTTTTTTCGTGCAAACAATGTAAATTTAAATTTTCGAATGTTTGATAGTAAGATAAAGTGAAAAGTATTTTAATTTTTTTAAATTAAAATAGAGGAAAACAATTTTTCCAAAAAAAAATATGAAAATATACATGCAAAGAATTTTGCATTTCTTTTTTTTGCCTTTTGATTAATGTTGTTTTAAAATTAGCACTAATGTTTCTGTGAAATAAATTTTCGATACTATCAAATGTCACCACATGAAATTTTTCCTTTAATTTACAAAATTTTCAAAAATTTTCCTTCGTTTGCAGATTTAATTTACAAAATTCATAAAACTTGAGTTTAAGATATATAAATTATAATATAAATATGAAAATTGTATAAAATTATGGATATTTAGCATTAAGAGTTGGAAATTATTTTGACTGTTTTCAAAAGATTTTTTTCTCAATAAATTTAAAAGATGAAAAACCAAAAGAGAAAAAAACTTTTTTTTCAGATATTATCAAATGTTAGATAACTTTTTTTCCAAAGCAAAAATTTCTTACAAAAATATGAAATTTTTTAAAATATTTCTTCAACATACGTGGTACTAATCTTATTTCAGATATTTATTAAGCCATATGACGAACAATAATAACTATAATAACAATAATGATAACAGCAATAATGACTATAATAACAATGAAGATGACAATAAGTATTATAATAATAATAGTAATAATAATAATAGTAATAATAATGATAATAATAATAATAATAATAATAATAATAATAATAATAATAATAATAATAATAATAATAATAATAATAATAATAATAATAATTAATAATAATAATAATAATAATAATAATAATAATAATAATAATAATAATAATAATAATAAGTAATAATAA